>NC_058136.1:539774-558127 GCF_016433145.1 Gracilinanus agilis | reverse complement strand
GGAGAAAGCAGCATTACAAAAAATAAAAACAAAACAAAACAAAAAAAACTATGGGAGAGAAAATAGTAAAGCAAAAGATGGTTAATGGAGCCAAGATGCAAAGAGGTCAAGAAAGATGTCTAAGAGGAGGCCATTAGTTCATTTATTAAAAAGTAGAAAAATAGACATTCGGGGATTTTTAAAAATGGTCTAAGAATGTATTGTTGAGCTTTGAAAGAATATTCTTAATGAAGTGAGAGGTGGGTGTGAGGTAAAGTGGAAGCCATGAGTATAGAAGTCTTCTAGATTGACTATGAGATGTAGGAAAGATATGAGAAAATAATCTGAGGGATTATAAGGGTCAAGTGAAGGGTCTTGGTTTTGTAAAGGATGCAGGGGGGACACATGAGTATGTGTATAGGAAGCAATGAAAACATTAGTTGATAGGGATATGAATGATAGGAAAGAGAGGATAGAGTCAAGAACACAAGGAGAGGGGTTGGCTCTAGTCATCTCTGGGCCTCTCTAGCTTCTTTCCATTGGTTACAATAGAAGGAATGAAGGGCATTGCCATTCCTTTGGGGCCTGAGTGAGGGCTACAAATAATACTATTGTCTTTATCCACATGGCAGAGATGGAAATAATGCCTTTAAAACACACATTTTAAATTTGATTTAAAGAGGGTGAACTCTGGTTTTCCAAGGTCTTTATTACTCCTGAAAGGTTAAATTTCTACCTTAAAAAAACCTTTCCATATAAGCAGGCACAAAAGCTTCATTTTCCACCCAGCCAAACTCTGAGTTGTGGTTAGTGGCAAGGCATATTTGTTCTGGGAAGAGGAACCAGTTGGGGGTGGCAAGAGAAGTTTTATTTTATTTTTATTTTTGGATCAGAATGCAAGAAAGAAATAGATCTAAGGAATCTGGTCAAATTGGAGCTTTTTAATCCAAAGAAGATAATAATGACTGAATGGAAAACAATCTTCATACCAATAGATTTTGATTTTAAGCTTTGGAAATACTTTTTATGGTCTAGAACTGTTGCCATAATATTGGATAGTTGTTGCCTCTAAGGCAGTTGTTTATTGGGAAGGTTTAACTATTTGACTTCCATTGCAACTAATGGCAAAATCATCTAGTCAGAGCAATACTCTATCAGTTTTCTTCATATAGGATCTTCAGTAATGACAATTAAGGCCTTTTATCTGCTAAAAACTAAAATTACAGATAGTTTTGGCACTTAGGAAAGGAAATATATACAAATAAAATATCTCTTAATGTCTAAAGGTACCTGTCATCATTACTCCTACATGCTCCTTATAGATACCCTGCACATGTTAGTATGCTTCTTAAGATTTTAAGCCGGAAGTAATTTTAGAGATCATTTCACCCAGCTTTGGCATAAAGAAACAAAAGTCCAGTGAAGTTAAGTAACTTATCAGAAGTCACATGAGCAGAGCCATAAATCTGCATTCTACTGTGGTGGCAAATAGCAGAGTCTGTGTCTTGGACAAGGATATCAGTAGAAGTTAATAGGGGATAAGGGCAGAAGAGAACAGAGTGCAGAAGAGAAGGGGTTCATCTGGCTTGTTCCTATTTTAACTAATTGTTCTTCCTAATTAGGCGATTAAATTGGTTCTTTCTACCCAGGCAAGAATTGGAGGTATTGTCAACTGTTCTTGAAATTCCTGTCCTAGGGCATAGCCTTAGTTACCCTATGCTCATTATAGTTCAACCTATAGTTAAGAGATAGAAGATCCAGAATCTGAATCTGTATTCTAGGACCACAAAAGCACATTGCCTAGGCTTCTAGCTTTGGAGAAATTTTTCAATTTTTTATGATGAATTTACTGCATTTCATCATCTCTCAAACTGGAATATTGTTTTCCATACTAATAAGTGTGGTTGAATTTTTTTTTCCACTGGTGTCAATAGCCAGTTTATGTTTAATGAGTAAATAATGAGATATATTATAAAGGGAAAGATAGCATTATGCATTTGACAGATTTTGTGTACTGTATAACACTATGTTATGATACTCCTAATGTATAAACTTTTATTTTGTAATAGGAAGCTTCCTTGTTCTAAAATGTTCTTTTCTGTATTTTATCTTACTTCATATGCATGAAATGCTATCTTTTTAAAGTTATATATTGTTTTTCCCTTTTTCTCTATCTACTCCAAGGAAACAGTCTTCAGGCAATTAAGTATTTGATAGAAATGATGATTACTGGAGCCAAGATAGCAGGGTAGAGGCATGGAAAGCTCAAACTTCTTTGAAAATCCTCTCTAACCAACTTTAAAATAATGCATTCAAATACTGGAGGGGCTGAACCAAGAAGAGGGGTGTGAGGCAATTTTTCTGCAGAAAATTACCTGGAAAATAGGCAGAAAGGTTCTGTTTCACTGGGGCTAGAGGGGAGCACAGCCCTCAAACAAACAGCAAACTCCCTGTTTGAGGTTCTGAACTGGGGTCTAAGCTGACATTGAGACACTCAGATCTTGCCTAAGCTAACAGCAGAGCATCCTCATGCACACTCCAGGGAGTTACTAGAGTAAGCTCTAGTGAAAGTTCTGAGCAACCAAATGCAGAAAGGCAAAAATAATACATGCATTATTTTCAGATCATAATACTACAAAAATTACAATTGATAAGGGGCCATGGAAAGACAAATTAAAAAACTAATTGGAACCAAAAATAATTTGTCTAAAAAAGAGGTGGGTCAAAGAACCAATCAAAAAAATAATCAATAATTTCATTAAAGAGAATTACAACATTTAGACAACATATTGAAATTTATGGGATGAAGCCAAAGCAGCACTTGTGGAGATTGCTAAGTGCTTACATCAACAAAATCAAGAAGCAAACTAACAAATATATACACACATATATAATCATTGAAATAACCAAACCAATGAATTGAGCATTCAACTAAAAAAAAATAAATTAAAACACCCCAAAAAAAGACAAAATTGGAAATCCTGAAAAATCAAAGGAGAAATTATTAAGAAGGCAGAAAACCATAGAATAGTAAATAGTACTAAGGAGTTGGTTTTATGAAAAAATGAAGAACATTGGCTAATTTGATTTAAAAAAAGGAAAAATAAAATAAAATCTCCAGCATCAAAAATGAAAAGGGCAAATTCACCACCAAATGAAGAAGAAATTAAAGCAATCATTAGAAGCTATTTTTGCCCAATTTATATGCCTATAAATCTGATAATCTAAGAAATTAAATGAATATTTACAAAAAATATGAGTTGCCCAGATTAACAAAAGAGGAAACAGAATGCTCAATAATCCTCTATTAGAAAAAAAATTGAACATGCCATCAATGAACTAAAAAAACACTCAGGGCCAGAAAAATTTACAAGTGAATTCCACTAAACATTTAAAAAACAATTAATCTAAATACTATTTAAACTATTTAGGAAAATGGGCAAAGAAGAAGTCTTATCGAATTTCTTTTACGACACAAATATGATGCTGATACCTAAGGCAGGAAAAATAAAACAGAGAAAAAAGTTGTAGGTTAATTTCTTTAATGAATATAAATGAAAAAATTTTAATAAAAAACTAGCAAGGAAATAACAATAATATACCACAAAGATCATTCACTATAATCAGGTGAAATTTATATCAGGAATTCAGGGCTGGTTCAGTATTAGAGAAAAGCAAAGCATGATTAATCATGTTATTATTAATCACAAAACTAATAGAAATCACATTATTATCTCAATAGATGAAGAAAACGCTTTTAACAAAATATGACACCCATTCATGTTAAAGAACACTAGAAAGCCTAGGAATAAATTACCTTTCCATAAAATAATAAGTAGCTTCTATCTAAAACCATCAGCAACTATTATCTATAATAGAGACAATAAGATCCGATTTGAAACAAGTATGCCCATTATCACCACTAATGTATATTGTTCAAGAAATGCTAACTATATCAATAAGAGAAATTAAATAGTAAACAGTGAAGAAACTAAACTATCACTTTTTGCTGATCATATGATAGTATATTAGAGAATTCTAGAAAATCCACTAAAAATTGAAATAATAAATAACTTTAGCAAAGTTGCAGGATACAAAATAAACTGACACAAAACGTCATTTCTATATAATACCAACAAAGTACAGTAGCAAGAGATAGACAGAGAAATTCCACTTAAAATAACTATAAAATAATAGGGAGTCTACCTGACAAGACAATCATAGGAATTATATAAATAAGATTTCAAAAAATTTTTCACATAAATAAATTCAGATATAAATCATTGGAAAAATCCGAAGCGCTCATTGGTGGGGTGAACAAATACAATAAAAATGACAATTCTACCTATGTTAATTTACTTCTTCAATGCCATATCAATCCGACTACCCAAAAATTACTTTATAGAGCTAGAAAAAAATATTAACAAAATTCATCTGTAGAGAACAAAAGATCAAGAATATCAAGGGCATTAATGGGAAAAAATGTGAAGGAAGGCAACCTAGCCATACTATGCCTCAAACTTTACTATAAAGCAGAAATTATCAAAAGAATCTAGTACCAGAGACTTGAAGACCCAAAGTTTTGTGGCAAGAACTCACTATCTGACAAAAATTTCCAGGAAAACTAGAAAACAGTATTGCAGAAATTAGGTATAAACCAATATCTCCCACTCTTTACCAGGATAAGGTCAAAATGCATATATGATTTAGGCAGAAACAGTGATACCATAAGCAAATTAGAGGAGCATAGAATATTTTACCTCACAGATATATGGATGAAGGAAGAATTTATGATCAAAGAAGAGATAGAGAACATTATGAGATATAAAATGAATAATTTAATTATGATAAGTAAAAAGGAATAATACAAACAAAAGATTATAACCAAAATTAGAAGGGAAATAACAAGCTGGAAAATATTTTTACATGAAAATATTACATATTCTTCTGATAAAGGACTAATTTCTCAAATATATATATATATATATATANGAACTCACTATCTGACAAAAATTTCCAGGAAAACTAGAAAACAGTATTGCAGAAATTAGGTATAAACCAATATCTCCCACTCTTTACCAGGATAAGGTCAAAATGCATATATGATTTAGGCAGAAACAGTGATACCATAAGCAAATTAGAGGAGCATAGAATATTTTACCTCACAGATATATGGATGAAGGAAGAATTTATGATCAAAGAAGAGATAGAGAACATTATGAGATATAAAATGAATAATTTAATTATGATAAGTAAAAAGGAATAATACAAACAAAAGATTATAACCAAAATTAGAAGGGAAATAACAAGCTGGAAAATATTTTTACATGAAAATATTACATATTCTTCTGATAAAGGACTAATTTCTCAAATATATATATATATATATATATATATATATATTATAAAGAAAAATACTTGGACATATATATAAATAATATAGATATTTCTCAAGTATGTAGTCAAATCAATAAGAATACATGTCATTTGCCAATTGATAAATGGCCTAAGGATATATGAACAGGTAGTTTTTCATATAAAAAAATCAGAACTACTTATAATCATAGAAAAAAATGTCCTAAATCTCTACTGATTAGAGAAATGCAAATTAAAACACCTCTGACATACTACCTTACACCTAACAGATTGACTAATAGGACAATAAAAATTGTGATAAATGTTGGACAGATTGAGGCAAAATTAGGACATTAATTGATCCAACCATTCTAGAGAGCAATTTAGAACTATGCCCAAAGAGTTATAAACTGTGCTTATCTTTTGATCTAATAATACCAATATTAGATCTGTATCTGAAAGAGATAAAAAGGAAAGGAACTGAGTTTTGCAAAAAAAAGTTTATAGCAAGTCTTTTTATTGCGACAAAGAATTGGAAATTGAGGAGATATCCATCAATTGAGGAATGGCTGAAAAAATTTTGGTTTATGATTATGTTGGAATATTATTGATGTATAAGAAATAATGAGCAGGATATTTCAGAAAAGAAAAAAAAAACCTGTTAAGACCTACATGAAATATGGAGATCAAAGTAAGCAGAAAGAGGGGAATATTGTACATAGTAACACAAATATTGTCTGCTCATCAACTGTGAACTATATATTGCTCTTTTCAGCAATATAATGATTTAAAACAATTCTGAAGTACTTATGACAAAGAATGTTATCCACTTCCAGAAAAAGAACTGATGGAGTCTGAATGCAGACTGAAGCATATTATTTTTCACTTTATTTTATGTGTGTTTTTTATTTAGGGGGTTTAGTTTTATATGAGTATGCTCTCATAACAATGACCAATATGGAAATATGTTTTGCATGATCAGTCTTGTATAACATAGATCAAACAGTTTACCATCTCAAGGAAGAAGAGGGGAAGGTGATGACAATTTGGATCTTATAATTTTGGAAACCATATTGATAATTGTTATTACATATAATTGGAAAACAAAGTATTAAAAAAGAAAGGACAATTTACTTTGATGTTTCCTTTGGCCTCTTTGTAAAAGTTTTGGGGAGATTTTCATCTTTTTTGTGTATAAACAATTCATATTTATATAGTATTTTGAGGTTCCCAAAACACTTTCCTTAGAACAGTTGTGTAAGATATGTATATTTGAAGTATTATATTATAATTCATATCTTACAGACTGGAAAACTTGTAATTTAATTTCTTATATGGTGGTAAAGTGAACATTTCTCTTTCTCATAAATGATAAATTCAAAATTGGTGAAAATTTTTCTGAATGTTATCTAAAACTTGTAATCTAGTCTTAGTTTTGTTTTTCAGAATGCAATGAATATCCTTATTTTTTCTTCTATTTACCTCTTAATTTCAATACCAGGCTCAACTTATTATCTGACTATACTGTCTTAGATAGAAATATTGATCTAAGAACTTCATGCTTTTTTATTCAAATTCACATTATAATCCATGCAAAAGGAATTTTTCACCGATGGTCTTCCTGTGTAGATGGCAAACCATCTGCTAACTTTTAGTAGTTATGGATTTCTTCTGCAATGTTCTAGGACTTAGATCTTTGGAATTCACCAAGATCAATTCCAACTACAAACAGGAGCATTGGGAGGACTTCACTGTCTACCTTGAAACTTTCTTTAATTTATACTCTATGATGGATCTTTTTCATCTCAGTCAAAAATGCGGTGACCCAAGTAGCATATTCCAGTCTACAACACCTTGGCCTCCTAAACCATGAATTAATTTTAAATTGATACTATAGACACTAACATGTTTTTAATAATGATATTACGTATGTAACGTTATTCCAAAAGACATCATAACCTATTAGAAGGGCAGGAGTTAAGGGTATAATTTCCTTTCATTTCAAGTGTCTCTGACAAAGGCCTCATTTCTCAAATGTATGGAGTTTTGAGTCAAATTTATAAGAATATAAGTCATTCTGTAATTGGTAAAAGGTCATGGATACGGAGAGGCAGTTCTCAAATTAAGAAATTAAAGCTATCTATAGTCATATGAAAAAGTGCTCCAAATCACCATTGATTAGAGAAATGTAAACTAAAACAACGCTAGGATACCACTTCACACCTATGAGATTGGCTAATATTACCAAAAAGGAAACAATAAATGCTGAGGGAAAAACTAGGACAATAATTCACTGTTGGTGGAGCTATGAGCTAATAAAACCATTTTGGAGAGCAATCTGGAACCATGCTCAAAGAACCATAAAACCTTTGACCTTACAATATCACTACAACATCTATATCGCCAAAAAAAATCACAGAAAAAGGAAAAGGATATCTATGTACAAAAATATTTATAGTTCTTTTCATAATGGCAAAGAATTGGAAACTAAGGGGATGTCCATCAATTAGGGAATGGCTGAATAAGTTGTAGTTTATAGTCATAATGGAATACTATTGTGCTGTAAGAAATGATAAACAAGATAATTTCAGAAAAATCTTGGACAGAATTAAATGAACTGATGCAAAGTATAGTGAGCAGAACCAGGAGAACATTAAGTAACAAAAATATTGTACAATGATAAACTAAGAGCTAAATTATTATCAACAATGCAAGGAACCACATCAACCCCAAGGGACACACAATGAAAAATGTTAACCATAGCCATAGCAGGAACTGTCTGAATCTGAATTCAGACTTAAGTGTACAATTTTTCTCATAAGTTATTTTTTTCTGCATATGTGATGTCTTTGTCATGACATAAGGAATAGGAAATAGTTATCTTATGACAGTCTAACCTATAACCTATATCAAATTATGTACATTTCATTAAGGGGGAAGAGAGAAAAAAGGGAGAGAGAGAATTTGGATTGTTAAACAAAATTTTTTAAAAAATAAAAGGAATAGACACCCCCCAAGATAAAATAAAAGTATATTTCCCACTAGTTATTGAATTGCTATGTTAACCACTCCTTGGATCCCCTCTATTATTCCCCTACTGTCAGTCTTCTGATACCCATTCATGGTTATATTTGGACATAAAGCAAGTCTTTTGAAATAAGAATGTGGTATTTAGACAAACATCCAAAGCCATCTTAACTCAATTGTAGACTATTTAAGGTACCTATTATTTCTATTTTCACATTCCTGTGAGAATTTGGTGAAGTTCTGTACCTAGAATTGTTGATTGGCCCACTTTGCTTTATAGGAGATAGAAAATAATAATATACTTAGCAAAATATTTTTTTAAAAAATTCAATTAGTTTTTTAATGTTACATATAGTTTGTTGGATTTTTTTGGTCTTTGTATTGAATAAAGTTTTATCATGACTCAATTTCCATTATCAAATTAATAAAATGTATTTTGGAATTTTTCCCCCAACCACCTACCCTTAAAAGCTTAGATTAGTGGAAAATGTTCTTTCTAAACTTGGATAAAATAAGTTTCTCTTTCTTACACGACTATTAAAGAGGCTGTGTACTGTTCAAAAGGAAACCTAAAATAGTAAGGCTACTTGCCAAAAATATGAAGATCGGGAATGTAAGAGAATGAATATAATAACGATAATGAGGCAGCTAGGTGGCTCAATGGATAAACTGCTGGGTTAGGAGTTGAAGATGTAAGTTCATATTTAAACTCATATACTTCCCATCTGTGTGTCACTAGGTAAGTCATTTGACTTTTATCTGCCTCAATTTCCTTGTCTGAAAAAGAGGGATAATACCTACTTCTCATGGTTTTCATGAAGATCAAATGAAATAATATATAATGGAATATTATTGTATAATAATAATATGAGCTATTTAATGCTTTTATGTACATAAAGAATTTTACAAACATTAAATCATTTTACGAGTTATGTTTTTAAGCCTCAAAACACTAAGTAAGTGCTAGCTTTTTATTAGTACCAGTTTATTCTGCTAGTCTTAAGAAAAATATGAAGATATGTAGGCTAAATGATAATACAACTATAGAAATTCAGTTGTAACTGATTAGCTAAACATGAAAATTAGTTAATGATTTCATGCCAGCTTTGAAGGCATTTCAGATAAGATGGCCCAGTAAGATGCCTAGCCCTCTATTGCTTAATATTTTCATTATAATTTGGATAAAGGCAGGGGTGGAATCCTTATCAAAATTTCAAATAACAGATAAGTAAGAGAAATTACTAAAACACTGGCTAACTGAATCAGTAGCCCTACTCCTAAATATTTTTGTGATTGAATACTGGACTAGGTCTTATTAAAAGAAATTTAAGAGTGTTAAATGTAAAGCCTAACACTTGGGCTTAAGGAATTCATTTCACAAGTAAAAAATGGAATTAGTCATTGTTAGACAATGGTTTGTTTGAAAAAAAAAAGAAATGGATTTTGCTTTTGTATTTCATAAACCACTAACTCAGTGGGAGTCAACAATATGATGTACAGGAGAAGAGCTAATTTTGTACTGCATTAAGAGCAGTTCAGCTACCATTTAAAATGAGGCAACATTTCTGCTATACTCTACCTTAACTAGGCCATGTGTAGAATATTATTTTTACTGATTGCCATGGTTTAGAAAAAATAAACAACACTGAAAAGCTGAAGAGCATCTAAAAGAGGGAAGCCTCATGTTTGATGTTTGGTTGAAAGAACTGAGGATATTTAACTTGGATAAGAGAAGGCTCAGAGGGATAGGATGAATGTGCTCAAGTACTTGAAAAGCTATATTGTGGAAGGACGCTTAGACTTATTCTTTTTTATGTCTAAGTCAGGTACTCAATAAGCATTTATTAGTCAATAGACATTTAAACTCCACACTGAGTGCTTGGGAGAAAAAGAAAAAAGAAGAAATCACGCACTGAGGAGCTAGTGGTTTAATAAGGGAATAGAAATGCAAATATGTACAAACAAATTATATACAGGGTAAATAAGAAATAATTAAAAGAACAAAAAGGAGATAATTAACAGAAGGATGACGCCAGATTTAAAAGGGACTGAGAAAGGTTTCTTGGAGTCAGTGGAATTTTTTTTTATTATAAGGATATTTCATTTTACCATTTACATGTTATAACAAATTTCCACATAAGTTTTCCAAACATATATCATCCAAGTTGTCTCCCTTTCTCCCTTCTCTCCCCACAACCAGAAAGCTGGCAAGTTATTCAATCTGGTTTATACATGTATTATGCAAAACACATTTCCATATTGTATATTTTTGTAAGAGAATAATCATATAAAACCCAAATCTCAAAATAAAAACCCAAATAAAGTAAAAAATCATGTACTTTAATCTGCATTCCCATTCCAACAGTTCTTTCTCTGGAGGTGGATAACATTCTTAATCATAAGTCCCTTTGAATCGTTCTGGATTTTTGTATTGCTGGAAGTAGCTAAGTGTATCACAGTTGATCATCCCACAATATTGCTGTTACTGTGTACAATGTTCTCCTGGTTCTACTTATTTCACTCTGCATCAGTTCATGTATGTCTTTCCAGCTCTTTCTGAAATCATCCTATTCATCATTTCTTACAGCACAATAGTATTCCATAACCATCATATACCACAATTTGTTCAGCCATATCCCAATTGATGAACATTCCTTCAATTTCCAATTTCTTGCCACCACAAAAAGAGCAGCTACATTTTTTGTCGTAAGATTAAAAATTAATATACAACTCTAATAATTATATTTTATAAGATTTATTAATAATCACTTGAAGTAGAGGAAATGTATAGCCTGAGCAAAGAGCAGTTTCCTGAACCTGGAAAGTGGGACAAGAGAGCCAGAGGGCGGAGTTACAGAAACTTATCTACAAAACATAAGGATTCAATGTGAGGACGAAAGTAGGATTCTGGGAAATGAAGTACAGGGGTACAAAATTCTAATTACACAATGTATAAGTGGGTCCTTTCCCTATTCTTTTATCTCTTTGGGATACAGCCCTAGTAATGGTATTACTGGATCAAAGGGTGTGCATGGCTTTATAGCCGTTTGGGCATATTTCCAAATTGCCCTCCAGAATGGTTGGATCAGTCCACAACTCCACCATCAATGCCTTGATATCCCCATTTTTGCTATATCCCCTCCAACACTTATCACTTTCCATCACTGTCTGATAGATTCAGGTAGTATCTCAGAGTTGTTTTAATTTGCCTTTCTTTAATTGAGAGATTTCAAACATTTTTTCACATGATTATTGATAGCTTTGATTTCTTCATCTGAAAATTGCCTATTCATAGCCTTGACCATTTATCAATTGGAGAATGACTTGGATCCTCATAAATTTGATCTAGTTCTCTATATATATGAGAAATAAGTCCTTTATCAAAGATATTTGTTATATTTTCCCAGTTTATTGTTAGGGACCAAGACTTTAAGATAAGACAGTCACTCTTCTAAGAATAAATATCATTCACTCTTCTAAGATAAGATATTGATCATAGGCCCAGCCATGCTTGGAGACAGTAAGACGCCACCAGAGATTTTCTATGCTCCCTTTCCGCGTTCCTTTCCCCCTTAGTATCTGCCGACCCCCTTCTGCCCTCAGCCTATATATTCTTGTCATAGATCTGCAATAAACGAGCCTTGCTTCCACCCAAACAACTCTGTCTGTCTTGCGCGCAAGGTCTCCCCTCTTCTTTCCCTATGGGTTCTTAGGTTGCCGTTTCCCCGGACCCCTCGGTTGTGTCCGGCTGGACCCGGACAGTTTATTGTTTCCCTTCTAATCTTGATTACATTGGTTTTCCTTATACAAAACCTTTTTTAATTTAATATAGTAAAAATTATTTGTTTAGCATCTTATAATGTTCTCTATCTCTTGTTTGGTCATAAATTCTTCCCTTAGCCATAGATCTGCCAGGCAAACTAATCTTGTAGTAGGAACAGAAAGAAAGCCAGTGTCACTTGATTGAACACTCATGTGGGAGGAGAAATAAGTTTTAAGAAGATTAAAAAGGTATGGAGGAGTAGGTTATGAATAGTTTTCTATATTTAACCTAGGATTTTATATTAATTTCAGGAAGTGATAGGGAGCCAGTGGAGGTTATTGAGTAGTGGCTGGTGGCATAAGTGACCCTGAAATATCATTGTGATGACCAGAAGAGAGTAAGATTCATTCTAGTGGATAGAATTTCATGACAGCAAGACTAACCAGCATACTATTACCACAGATCAAGAATAAGGAGATGATGGCCTATAACAGGACTGTGGCAATATGACAATAGAGAAGGGTAAGTGTGAAAGATGTAACAAATAACATCATTATTTGGCAAATAATGATGGAGAGGTGAAAGATAGTGAAGAGTTAAGTATTTGAGCCTCAGGGATTGGGAGGATGATGGTACCCTTAACAATGGGAAAGTTTTGAAGGGGCAATAAGTGTGGGGGATATTTTTAGTTTAGTTTTCAGAACATCAAGTTTAAGATGTTTAAGATGTTTAGAAGACAGGCAGTTAAAGATGGCATGAGCTGAGCACAGGGTAGATTTGATAATAATCATTAGTACCAAAATGAGAATGGAACCCAAAGGAGTTGATGAAATCACAAAATGAATTTATATGGAGGAAGGGGGAACAAAGTCCAGGACAGAGCTTTGTGGGAGACCCACAGAAATATAAATGACATGGAAAAATATAGGCAAGAAAAATAAGTGGTCAATAGGAGAACCAGAAGAGATCAGTGTCCTCCAAAACTAGAATGAAGAGAGTATCAGGAAGAAGATGATCAGTAGTTTGAAAAGCTTGCAGCGAGGTCAAGAAAGATGACTTCAGAGAAAAGGCTATTAGATTTAGGAATTAAGACATCATTAGTCATTTTGGAGAGAGCATTTTTGGTTGAATGATGTAGTTGGAAGCCAATATAGAGAAAAAAGAAGATAAGGGGAGAGAAAGTAGAAGCACTGATTATAGCAAGTTTGTTTAAGGACTTAACAAAAAGTAGGTCAGAAATGTGACTATAGTGTGTACCGCCTCCCCCAGAGTCGTCCTACCTGTGTCCAAGGAAATAGAGAGATCGCACCCCATTTTTTATCCCTTCTTTTGCCCCGACCTGTAACCTTTAGTTCCAACATGTCCCTAGGACTCTTCACCTGTAACTCATGTTTGGAGCATTCATGTGACGTCCAGACAAGCAGCACAAGGACACAGGTCTGAGAACCCCGGGGGGAGGAGGTTTCCCTTACACAATGCGTGCAGGGACACAGGGCGGACAACCCGAGGAGAAGAGGCTCCCTTTACACAATGCATGTAGGGACACAGGTCGGAGGATCCCAGGGGAGGAGGTTTCCCTTACACAATGCTCTGCGTGACTGGACGTCACGTGAATGCTCCAAACATAGGTCACAGGTGAAGAGTCCTAAGGACATGACCCGGAACTAAAGGTTATAGGTCAGGCCAAAGGAAGGGTTAAAAGAGGGGGCGTGATCTCTCCATTTTCTTGCTGTATTTCAGGACGCTGTCTGGACGACCCAGGGGTAAGGGGTTCCCTTTACACAGTAATGTGGATGGTTGGATTAAATGAGGGCCTTTCCAGGATGGGGGACAAAGGAATATATTTGTAGGTAGTGAATAGATATGGAGAGATGGAAGATAAGGAAGAGAGTGGAGATAATAGAGGAATCAATCAGTTAAAGGAGAAAGGATGGAACGGGGTCTGGATCACACATATAGGTGGTTTCACACAGCAAGGAGAAGTATTACCTTATATGAAAGAGGAGTCAAGGAGGACATAACTGTAGAAGGCATTTAGGTTCATGTTCAGTGAATGAAGATAAGAGAAGGCGGAGTTCATGATGAACAGGTTTTTTGTTTGTTTTGTTTTGTTTTTAAGATTAAAGAGAAGGTTCTCAGCTCAGAAGTTTAAGGGAGGGAAAGCCACGGAGATTTGAGGGAGGGTGAAAGGATTGGGAAGAATCTGAATGGAATAGTAAGGTACTTAGGGAAATGTAAAAGAATTGCATAACAGCAGTAAGGTCCAAGTTACAACAGTTGTGATTTTTCTACCCATTTGCTGTTTAATGGCACTTATAGAAATGAAGTCATAGGATGGTGGGAAACATCCAAGAAATCCTGAAAATTGGCAGGACACAATCAGCAACATGATAATGGAACAAGGGATTCAAGAGAAGATGAGAGTGCAGAGTAGAGCCAATTAATGAAGGGGTCAAGACAGAAAGGGGAAAACTGACTGGCACAAAAATAGAGGCCTGGGAGAGAACTGAAGGATCAAGGATTTGGAGGTCACAATGTGGATAAAGAATCTATTTTGGAATGGAAAGGCAGAGGGAGAATTTGGAAGCCAATAGACTGGTCAGATAAAGGACATTTTGAGTTATTGAACATGAAGGTGGTGACAAGATAAAGGATATGATCTTCTATGTTGGGTAAGGTGCTGTGGGACAGAAAGTGATAGGTAATGAATAGTTTTGTGTAAGTGGAGGTTAGGATGCTTGAGGTAGTATCAGTAGGTATGTTGATGTCCTAATATGAAGGCAGCAGTTGGAGAGAAGAGAAAGGTTGTGAGTCAGGTACTAAACTTATTGAAGAAGGTAAGTGTCCTGGAAGTCTATAGATAATCACTACTGGAATTTTTATTCTATCCTTAGGGATAGAACTAGAAGAAATGGGTGGGCATTTCAACAAGATAAACATAATTATTTTAAGCAAAAATTACTTTATTATCAGAGGTAAGTGAAAAATTAAATGAGTTGGGTCTAGATATAGTGGATTCCCCTTTATTGGGTTTTTTGAGGAAAAGCAGAATATATTTAGAGTGAACTTGTTATTTTTTAAAATTTTTAATTTTTCCCCAGATAACTTCAGAACAAGTTTCAGTAATTGTTTTCTGACATTTCGTGATCCATGTTCTCTCTGGTTGTACATGTGTTATTATGCAATACATATTTCCATATTCATCATGCTTTTGAAGAAGACACATATAACTTATGTTAGAGAAAAAATTAATGGAGGAAATAAGATGATAAATGGCATACTGCAATCTGCATTCTATGGCTTTGGATAGCCTTTTTCATTATGAGCCCCTTGGAGTTTTCCTGGATCTTTGCATTGCTCTGTAATAATGAAAGTAAAATATTAAATGTAATATTAATTAAAAAATTGTTTTGGTCACCGTTGATAAAATTAACTCTCAAGTCAGGAGTAGCTCTTAACAAGTTTTAATCAAAACGGAGATAAAATAAAAAGAGGGAAATGTAGAGAGGAGACAGAAAATATCACTTAACTAAAATATCCTAAGCTGAATCAGGAAGCCAAAATACACAGTACACCAAGCCACTTAAGCTTGCAAAAGCCCTCCCACTCCCCAACCTGTTCCACCAAAGCTCCAACACCGAGAGAGCCTTGCTTCCTGCTATGTAGGCATGCAAAATGGGATGCAAGGTAGGAGGAGCTTGGGGAGTGGACACTATCTACACAGCTGATAATAGTTAAATCATTCACAGTTGGTCACTGTACATTATTGGTGTTACTGTGTACAATGTTCTGGCTCTGCTCACATCATTTTGTATCACTTCCTAATGTATTTCCCGGTTTGTTTTTTGGGGGATCATCTTGTTTGTCATTTCTTTTTTTTTAATTTAAACATTTATTAATAATCATTTTTAACATGATTACATGATTCATGCTCCTACTTTCCCCTTCACCCCCTGCACTCCCCCCACCCATGGCCAATGCACATTTCCACTGGTTTTGTCATGTGTCCTTGATCAAGACCTATTTCCAAATTGTTGGTGGTTGCATTGGTGTGGCAGTTTCAAGTCCACATCCCCAATCATGTCCACCCCGACCCATGCGTTCAAGCAGTTGCTTTTCTTATATGTTTCCTCTCCTGCAGTTCTTCCTCTGAATGTAGGTAGCATTCTTTACCATACATCCCTCAGAGGTGTCCTGGGTCATTGCATTGCTGCTGGTACAGAAGCCCATTACATTCGATTTTACCACAGTATGTCAGTCTCTGTGTACAGTGTTCTTCTGGCTCTGCTCCTTTCTCTCTGCATCAGTTCCTGGAGGTCTCTCCAGTTCGCCTAGAACTCCTCCAGTTTATTATTCCTTTTAGCACAATAGTATTCCATCACCCGCATATACCACAGTTTGTTCAGCCATTCCCCAATTTGAGGACATCCCCTCCTTTTCCAGTTTTTTGCCACCACAAAAAGCGCAGCTATAAATATTTTCGTACAAGTCTGTTTATCTATGATCTCTTTGGGGTACAAACCCAACAATGGTATGGATGGATCAAATGGCAGGCATTCTTTTATAGCCCCTTGAGCATGATTCCAAATTGCCAGCCAGAATGGCTGGATCAGTTCACAACTCCACCAGAAATGCATTAATGTCCCAATTTTGCCACATCCCCACCAACATTCATTACTCTCCCCTTCTTTCATTTTAGCCAATCTGCTAGGTGTGAGGTGATACCTCAGAGTTGTTTTGATTTGCATTTCTCTAATTATTAGAGATTTGGAACACTTTCTCATGTGCTTATTGATACTTTTGATTTCTTTACCTGAAAATTGCCTATTCATGTCTCTTGCCCATTTATCAATTGGGGAATGGCTTGATTTTTTATACAATTGCTTTAACTCCTTGTATATTTGAGTAATTAGACCCCTGTCAGAGTTTTTCGTTATAAAGATTTTTTCCCAATTTGTTGTTTCCCTTCTGATTTTGACTACATTTTTTGTTTGTACAAAAGCTTTTTAGTTTAATATAATCTAAACCATTTAATTTACATTTTGTAATTTTCTCTAACTCTTGCTTGGTTTTAAAGTCTTTCCTTTCCCAGAGATCTGACAAGTATACTATTCTGTGTTCACTTAACTTATTTATAGTTTCCCTCTTTATATTCAAGTCATTCACCCATTCTGAATTTATCTTGGTGATATGTTGATCTAGACCTAATCTTTCCCATAATGTTTTCCAAATTTCCCAGCAGTTTTTGTCAAATAGTGGATTCATGTGCCAAAAGTTGGGCTCTTTGGGTTTATCATACACTGTCTTGCTGATGTCATTTACCCCAAGTCTATTCCATTGATCCTCCTCTCTACCTTAGCCAGTACCATATTGTTTTTTTTGTTTTTTGTTTTTTTTTTGTTTTTTTTTTTAACCCTTGTACTTCGGTGTATTGTCTCATAGGTGGAGATTGGTAAGGGTGGGCAATGGGGGTCAAGTGACTTGCCCAGGGTCACACAGCTGGGAAGTGGCTGAGGCCGGGTTTGAACCTAGGACCTCCTGTCTCTAGGCCTGACTCTTACTCCACTGAGCTACCCAGCTGCCCCCAGTACCATATTGTTTTGATGACTGCTGCTTTATAGTATAGTTTAATATCTGGTACTGCTAGGCCCCCTTCCTTCACATTTTTTTTCATTATTTCCCTTGATATTCTTGATCTTTTGTTATTCCAAATGAACTTTGTTATAGTTTTTTCTAATTCAGTTAAGAAGTTTTTTGGTAGCTTGATAGGTATGGCACTAAATAGGTAAATTAATTTGGGTAGAATAGTCATTTTTATTATGTTAGTTCGTCCTACCCATGAGCAATCAATGGCTTTCCAATTCTTTAAATCCAGTTTTATTTGTTTGGAAAGTGTTTTGTAGTTGTTTTCATATAATTTCTGTGTTTGTTTTGGTAGATAGATTCCTAAGTATTTTATATTGTCTAGGGTGATTTTAAATGGTGTTTCTCTTTCTACTTCTTGCTGCTCTAGTGTGTTGGAAATGTATAGAAATGCTGATGATTTATGTGCATTTATTTTGTATCCTGCAACTTTGCTAAAGTTGTTTATTTCTACAAGCTTCTTAGTTGATTCTCTAGGATTTTTTAAGTATACCATCATATCATCTGCAAAGAGTGATAGCTTAGTCTCCTCCTTGCCTATTTTGATACCTTCAATTTCTTTTTCTTCTCTAATTGCAACTGCTAG
>NC_058136.1:533317-534774 GCF_016433145.1 Gracilinanus agilis | reverse complement strand
GATGATCTTCTTAATTACTTGCTGGAGTCTCTTTGTTAGTATTCTATTTAAGATTTTTGCATCTATGTTCATTAGGGAGATTGGTCTGTAGTTTTCTTTCTCTGTTTTTGATCTCCCTGGCTTTGGAATCAGTACCATATTTGTGTCATAAAAGGAATTTGGTAGGACTCCTTCTTTGCTTATCATATCAAATAATTTGTATAGTATTGGGATTAGTTGCTCTTTGAATGTCTGTTAGAATTCACTTGTGAATCCATCAGGCCCTGGCGATTTTTTCTTAGGGAGTTCTTTGATGGTTTGTTCAATTTCTTTTTCTGATATGGGATTATTTAGGTATTCTATTTCTTCTGCTGTTAATCTAGGCAGCTTATATTTTTGCAAATATTCATCTATATCTCCTAAATTGTTATATTTATTGCCATATAATTGGGCAAAATAGTTTTTAATGATTGCCTTAATTTCCTCTTCATTAGAGGTGAGGTCTCCCTTTTCATCTTTGATACTGTCAATTTGGTTTTCTTCTTTCCTTTTTTTTATTAGATTGACTAGTGCTTTGTCTATTTTATCTGTTTTTTCAAAGTACCAGCTTCTAGTCTTATTTATTAATTCAATAGTTCTTTTACTTTTGATTTTATTAATTTCTCCCTTGATTTTTAGTATTTCTTATTTAGTTCCCATCTGGGGAATTTTAATTTGCTTGCTTTCTAATTTTTTGAGTTGCATGCCCAATTCATTAATCTCTGCCCTCCTTAATTTGTTAATATATGCACTCAAGGATATCAATTAACCCCTGAGTACTGCCTTGGCCTCATCCCACAGAGTTTGGTAGGATGTCTCATCATTGTCATTTTCTTCAATGAAATTATTGATTGTTTCTATGATTCCTTCTTTGACAAATTGGTTTTGGAGAATCATATTATTTAATTTCCAATTAATTTTTGATTTTCCTGTCCAGGTGCCCTTACTAGTTATTATTTTTATTGCATTATGATCTGAGAAGGTTACATTTATTATTTCTGCTTGTTTGCATTTGTTTGCAATGTTTCTATGCCCTATAACATGGTCAATCTTTGTGAATGTGCCATGTGGAGCTGAAAGGAAGGTGTATTCCTTTTTGTCCCTATTTATTTTTCTCCATATATCAATTAAATCTAATTTTTCCAGGACTTCATTCACCTCTCTTACCTCTTTCTTATTTATTTTTCGGTTTGATTTATCTAGATCTGAAAGAGGAATATTTAGATCTCCCACTATTATGGTTTTACTATCTATTTCCTTCTTGAGCTCTGCCAGTTTCTCCTTTATGAATTTGGGTGCTATGCCACTTGGTGCATATATATTGAGCAGTGTTATTTCCTCATTGTTTATACTGCCTTTAATCAGGATGTAATGACCTTCCCTGTCTTTTTTAATCATATCTATTTTTACTTTGGCTTTGTCAGAAATCATAATAGCCA
>NC_058136.1:507800-532817 GCF_016433145.1 Gracilinanus agilis | reverse complement strand
GAGATGGAAAATTCAAGATTGGTTTGGTGGACATTTCTTGAAGCATTTGTTCATGTAGTTAGTAGCTTGTAGTTTTTTTGAGAACTGTTCTCATCCTCAATATTTAATGGGAGGAATGGCTTTCAGCCTTATCTACATTTCTTACCATATACATTAGTATGCTAACTTACATAAATTGGATACTAAACCTTTATTCTGAGAAATTAATGGTATGAAGACAGGTAAAGGAGAAACAAAACCATCCCTCTATTTGCTGATGACATGATAGTTTACTTAGAAAATCTGGAGGAATGAGCAAAGAAATGACAGTATGAACAACAGATGTGCTGTTTAGGTATTATCAATATCAATATCAATAATTGCTTTCAGGAGGTAGTCCTATAGCTTAGTAACAGGTAGATTGGTGAGGGAAAAAAAACCTTACTTTCAAAGATTAAAGTTGACTGTTAGCCAGAAACCATGTTCTGTAATTTGTATTCATTGTTTTAAAGCACAAAATTAGTGTACAAATAGTGCAACAAACTCTCTGATTCTGTTTTATCTCAGACAACTTTTTAGATAAAAAAAATTTTTTCCCTCAAGAAAACAGATTAAAAAAATAAGAAGAACAATGTCCTTTAACCACTCTTCTAATTCATAAATTCATATGATTTAGAGCCAGCAGGGCCCTTAGGGAACATCTAGTCCAATACAGCCACTTTACAGGTAAGGAAACTGAGGTATAGAGAGGGGAAATAACTTGCTCAGGATTATTGAGCTACAACAGGAACCTAAGTCCTTTAACTCCAAACTTAATCCTGGCCTCAAGCTCACTTATAGCACATATCTTTCTTGAGAAAATGCAAATGAAAAAGATAACTTATACTGACTATGACATATCACAGTAGATAATTCTAATTTGCTTCCTAATTCTATTCTCTTTCCTCCTTTGTTTAAAAACAGAATCTTCCCACTTGTATTTCTATGGAGACCCCTGAACTCCAGTGAACCCAATATTAACTGTAATTTATCTTACTAATATGATGTAATCCAAGGTTTTTTAAAACTAGGTTTATAGGGGGCAGCTGGGTAGCTCAGTGGATTGAAAGCCAGGCCTGGAGACGGGAGGTCCTAGGTTCAAATCCGGCCTCCAGCCACTTCCCAGCTATGTGACCCTGGGCAAGTCACTTGACCCCCATTGCCCACCCTTACCAATCTTCCACCTATAAGTCAATACACAGAAGTTAAAGGGTTTAAAATAAAAATAAAATAAAATAAAATAAAAAAAACAAAAAAAAAACTAGGTTTATAAAGTACTGTTCTTACTGCAC
This sequence comes from Gracilinanus agilis, assembly GCF_016433145.1. Taxonomy (NCBI): domain Eukaryota; kingdom Metazoa; phylum Chordata; class Mammalia; order Didelphimorphia; family Didelphidae; genus Gracilinanus; species Gracilinanus agilis. Next base: position 531,507 of record NC_058136.1, on the reverse strand, counting down.
CTCATGCCATTACCAGTTGTTATGATTCCTCATGCACTAAATTTTTTAAGATTCAATTTTACTTTATTTTCAATTCCAAATCAAATTCTCTCCCTCTTTCCTCCTTGTACACCACCCTTGAGAAATCATGGAAAACAAAATACATTACTGATATGCAGTCATCATGCACCAAACCTTGAGGTTCCCTCTGCTTCTTAAACTAGAAGCTTTTCTGTCTCAACATTAACTGTATTAGCATAGTCTTTAAATAAACTTAATTTTTACCAGCTCAGTTCTTACCCTACATCTCTATAAATATTAATTATACCATTGATATTTTGGGAAGTGGATGAGCTATTGTATTCTTTGTACATCAGGCTACTATCTCGAATTTGATCAAATCCTCTTACACTGAAAAGTTATATCTATGCTATGCTGCCTATTCACTACAGAAACACAGAGAACCTACTATGTATTAGGCACAAGATACTGGTAAGGAATAAAAGTATACTTTAAAATGTCATAGTTTATTAAAACATTAACACGTATGGCTTTTAATAGCTTCCTTCTAAATGCCTTTTTTTTTAGTCATATGGCAGCAGCAAAATAATCACTACTTACACCAATTTTCTATTGGCCAAAGGGCACTTAGAACATTTCTTCATAAAAGATATGAATAACAACCTCTACTTTAATATTTATATTTTTAATGAGGATTTTGAATTTCATTCTAAATTGGGGAGCACACCACATTTAGAAGAAAGCAACCTTCTAATTCTAATTTTATCTTTTTTTGAAGTTAGAGTAATTGTCCGATTTCTCAATTGTTTCTGTATACTGTGCGAATGACACTGAACCTTATCTAAACCGAGGATTTTAAGGTTTATTTAGGACATTATTAGATATTATCCTTAGTCGCCTCAATTTAAACACTTTCACTGTACTATTTTCCAATTTGGGTGTACAATTTATTTCCCAAGAATGCAACAATTATTGCTTATTTTATTTTTTAATTTTCTGTTAAGATGAATGCATTTCTAGGAATTTGGAAGTCATGAACATATGAAGCAGATAGTGTTCTGAAAGGGGGACTAAGAAGGATGGGAAATCCATACAACTTTTGGATCTTTTACACATCTAAAAAGTTAAGCTGTCATCAGTTCATAAAAAATAAAAGACTCAGAAAAATAAAACTTAAGGGGAAGATCTTTATAAACTCATTTTTTTCTCCAAATTCCATAACATTTACAACTTTGGGACCTTAACTAATATAGTTATTATTTATATGGCACTTTAAGTTTTGCAAAGTGCTTTATAAATGTCTCATTTTATTCTCACAGCAACCCTGAGAAGCAGGTGGTATTATTATCATCATTTTACAGATGAGGAAACTGGGGCAGTTTGCCTTGGTAATTTGCCTTGGCTTGCACAGATATTAAATGTCTGAGGATACAGCTGAACTCAGATCTTTTTACTCCCAGGTCCAACATTTGGTTGCCTCCAAATGGTATTCATATTCTGTGAGTCATTATGGCACATTTAGATTTTAATAACTATAAAAACAGCTTTCCTAGTTTTCAAATAGTTAATTCAAAGTTGAGTAAGAAAACATACTAGAGAACAACAACAAACTATATAATCTATGAAAAAATATTAGTTTAGATCCAGCCAGACATTCTTACATGCTAAACCCACCATTTGAATTAATTTCAGACACGTGCTATGAACTACATGCTGGTGACTATACAACTCATTTTTCTTTTATTATTATTATTATATTATCTNAATTTGCCTTGGCTTGCACAGATATTAAATGTCTGAGGATACAGCTGAACTCAGATCTTTTTACTCCCAGGTCCAACATTTGGTTGCCTCCAAATGGTATTCATATTCTGTGAGTCATTATGGCACATTTAGATTTTAATAACTATAAAAACAGCTTTCCTAGTTTTCAAATAGTTAATTCAAAGTTGAGTAAGAAAACATACTAGAGAACAACAACAAACTATATAATCTATGAAAAAATATTAGTTTAGATCCAGCCAGACATTCTTACATGCTAAACCCACCATTTGAATTAATTTCAGACACGTGCTATGAACTACATGCTGGTGACTATACAACTCATTTTTCTTTTATTATTATTATTATATTATCTATTATATATACATTAAAAATATATATTATATATATATTATCTATTAGCAAATCAGTATCTATTAGACCTTGCAACTCTTCTTTCAACCATTTGGGGAAAAAAATTCATTTTTGTTATTTTCTTTCTTAAGCTTCAGTTAGTAGATTGACCTTTTTTAACTGTCTCCTCTGCATCCCACCCTCTCATTCTCCTTTGAAGTAATGGGTTATCAGTATACTTCTTCAACTTTCCTAGGCTACATACTTCAGGAAGATTCCTAATATTCATCCTTTTCACTAGCATCTGGACATGTAGCTTTTCTCAATTCTTAAAAAATCAAAAACAAAGACAAAAAAACCCTTACCTTCCGTCATAGAATCAATACTTTGCATTGGTTCCAAGGCGGAAGAGTGGTAAAGGCTACGCAGTGGGGATCAAGTGATTTGCCCAGGGTCCCACAGCTAGGAAGTGTCTGAGTCAAATTGAACCCTAGGACCTCTCGTCTCTAGGCCTGGCTCTCAATCCACTGAGCCACCTAGTTTAGCCCCCAGCTTTTCTCAATTCTAATAGCACAGCAAATGTCTTTTCAAAATATTCTTCAATATACATGCACCTTGAAAATGTCCTGATTTAAGATGGGCACAATATAATATTAACATGTTAATTTTGAAAACACAGAGATAGCACTAAGGGACTTACAACTAAACTAAGTAATGAATAACTTTACAAAGGTATTTGTATGTTCTATTTAGTCAAGTAAAGCATGCTAAGAATATGAAATTTTAAGAAAGCTAATGCAATATTCCAAATGAAGTTATGAATACCACCGATTCATATTCTAGAAGTTTTGAGCTTCAAAAATAGGTTTTCAGACATGGAAGGAAGCAAGAGATCAAACATATTCTTGAATAGTATCTAAGACTTTGTAAAAAGGTAACATTAGACATAGCAGAAAAGGCAAAAATAAAAAAGTTATGAATATTCTTTATAGGTTCCTAGAAATACCTCTTCTATTTGGACCCACTAGATCAGGATAGTGATGGTTCTAACCTGAGTCAAAGTACCTTTAAAAAGGGGCACAAAGGATAGAGTGCTAGGAGGTTCTGGATTAAAATCTGACATCAGACACTCACCTAACCCGAACTGCATGCATATATACATAGCCCTTACTGCTCTTCTGCCTTAGAATTGATACTTGCATCATTTCTAAGACAGAAGGTAAAGGTCTAAACAACAACAACAACAAAACACACTAAAGGGTAGTCATAAATACTATCCCAAAAGCCTCTGCATTACAAGAAGGCCCACAAAGAGAAGCAGTTTTCTCTGAAGAGAAGTTTAATTTGTAGTTATTCAAGGGTAAAAGACTTTTCTGAGTTGTCTTTTTGGGGGGTGAAGTAGGAGGTTGTTAAAGATAGTCTGTACAAGCACAATTTATGATGCTACTGAGAGGCCTTGAGGATTAAAATCTACTTTCAGAAAACTATATATGACTAATGATATATGGCAGGAGTTGGCTAATTGTGGCTTACAGGACAAATAGTTTTAATCGTTCCTACCTCATGGACCATAGAAAAACAAGTGGTGGGGCTAGATTTGGACCATAGGCTGTAGCTTGTCAACCCCTCATATACAGCCACAGTGTAAAACATTATTTAATATGTAGCAAGGGATGCTATAATTAATGTTTTCCATTTCATCTCCTAGTTTTATCATTAGGTACAGTGGCAAACAGCTGACCCTCAAAGTGAGTACTTTTATTCTCTTTTGCTATTATTTTCTAGTACATTTTTACATTTTTCAAACACGTTTCTAAAAAGACTCCAGTAGTATTGTTTATGTGATTGCAGAAAATTTCTGGTAAAGCTGCCACTGAACTAACACTCAAATGGAATATAATCATTGGCATGCTTTAGAGTATGCATTTTTAATAAGTATTTCTTGTAGAAACTTTCATTTTTAGCCTCCCAGAATACTCATCTAAATGTTACATATATTTTATACTGTGTGTTTCTTTGGAGGGGAAAAGGGAAAGGGAAGCTAGCTTATCCCACTTAGGTTACAATAATCACAGTGGCCACTCACAGGCCCAATCCCACTATTGATCTGTTTGGAAGCTTTGATCCATTCAATTATTAAGCTAGACCAATTTATCCCTCCCTCCCCTTGTTCAGTGGCCTGGTGGCCCCCCTTCACCCTGGGGCTCACTACATTGGTTACAGACTTAATACAAATATTCAAATGGCTTTAACTCTACTTCAGCTTATAATTCTCAAGCTCAAGTAATCTACCAGACTCTGTAGTGGGAATTATAGTTGTATACTACCACATCCTCCATTCTTGAATGACATCTATCATTAAACTTAGATTAAGAGGTATATGGCTCAAGTTTGAAAATTCCTTCAACTCTTCTCCCTGTTTTAACAGGCATTCTTTGGTCTCTTACAGAGGCTTTTAATCTGGGATCCTTGAACTTTTTGTACAGGGGGAAAAAAAAATAAAACTTTTCACTCATCTCTAACTGAAATTTAGCATTTACTCTGCAAACAATGGCAGTATTAACAGTACCCGTGATACTGTAACCAATAGGAATCAAGAGATATTTTCATATCACATTACAATTATTTTGTACCCATTACCATTTCAAAATGAATGCAGTTATAGGACTAGATACTAGGGCATACATGATAGGTCTTCTCTGTCTAGTCTGTATCTCAATGTAATTTGTTTACTTTATGATCCTAAGCATTTTATTTTATTTATAGGCTTTACCAGTTGCCAAAAGGGTTCACAACACACAAAAAAATTAAGAACTGTTGCTTTAGAGGGATATTTGGTATCTCGTGATTACTGCTTACTCTCTAATAGTCTATGAACAGAAAATCACCAATTTTCTGTAGACATTTCACTATTAAGCAACAAATTTATTTGTAATATACATGTAATTTACCTTTTGAAATAGTTAGTGCTGGCGACCACTGTGACCGTAGAATATCAAGACAAATGCTGCCATTACTGTTTATATTTGGATGGTAAATTCTTGTTGTAAATGCAACCTAAAAAAAAAGTATCACATAATCTGTTTTACCAAAGCCTTAAAAAATGCATATAGGAAAGTAATTCACTTAGTCTACCTACCTTAGGTGGTTTGAAGGGATAATCTGTTGGGAAATGAATTGTCAAGAAAAATACTCCACCCTGATAGGGACTATCATTCTGTTGATGAAGAGGGAAAAAGTAGTTATGATGAGTGACTTACACAGGCTATTCTACATTGAAATTACTCTGAATACTTACTGGCCCCATTATTGTAGCTTGCCAATGGAACACTGAAAAAGAACAAAAAATCATTAGGTATTACCCCAATATCAGCTACTCCAACTTCTCTAAACTTAGTTCTTATTTGGTAATTACTCATAATTAAGAAGTTCAATGTACATTACAAATACCTGATATTGAACCAGGATAGAGTGAATTTACTTTATGAATGGGAATTAGAAGCATGGTAAGTGAGAGTCTGTCTAGAAAGATAGTCTAGCTGTCATTCTACAATGTTGTGGCAAAATTCCTAATTAAAAATTATTATGATTGAAATAGTTTGAAATTTGTCAACGATAAATATATTCTTCCTTGGGAAGATCAGATATTCCATTCTCACTTATTTTTAATCAAAATTTATTCAAGCTTCAGAGAACACTACATTTGGCATTTTATTCAAATTCTACTCTATTTATTGTCTATATGACTTTGGAGAAATCATGGGCTTTGTACTACAGTGAAACCTCATTATCATTCTAGTAAATATTGGATAGAAGTAGCAGTAACAAGCCAATGCGTATGGTCATTATAATGAGGTAAAAGGCAGATAGATGGAGTGGATTAAAGCTCTGCGCCTGAAGATCTGGGTTCAAATCCAACCCCAGATAAGACTTACTTAGCTGTGTGACCCTAGGCAAGTCATTTAACTAGTTTCCCTTAATTCACTCCTGAAGGAAACTGCAAGCTACTCTTTACAAAGAAAACCCTATGGACAGTATGGTTCTTGGGGGTTATAAAGAGTCAAGACACAACCAAATGACATGAATGAGATTCATGAGAACCTTAATCTCTGTGTCTAGAGCAAGACTTCTTAACCCTAAAGTCTGTAAACCTTTCTCTTAATATTTTGATGAAGGTATTTAATTATAACTGGTTTCCTCTGTAATCTCATGCATTTTAGTTTATATATTTAAAAACATTATTCTAAGAAGTGTGTACACACACACACACACACATAAATGTTAAGAAGAAATTTAGAAAAGATAAAATTGATATATATATACCTGATCCTCACCATAACCTGATACAGCTAGAAAGAGCAGAGGATCATATAGATTAAGTGACATTCAAGGTAATAATTCTATAGTAAGCAGCACCACAATCCTGCCTCAGCCCTGCATGCATCTTATTACAGCCTTAAGTCAGAAGGCAGTTAAGTACCATGAGTGGTACCAAATATTACATGTGTTCAAGGGAAGAAGAGATCACTTTAACTCAAGTAGTTAATTCTAGAGGCCTACATGACATGATTATTTAAGCATCAAAACAAAAACTGCCTCAAGGGTTAAAAAAAAAAAAAGGATAAAATAATTTAAAAGACAGAATTGTTCCACCTAAGAGGTTCAAAAACTTTCTGGTTATATTGGAAAAGAGCCTTCTCCAGAGACTATAAAGGGTCTAACCAAAACATTGATTTAAAATTCAAAAATGAACTTAGTTGAAGAGGCAGCTGGGTAGCTCAGTGGATTGAAATCCAGGGCTATAGACGTGAGGTCCTAAGTTCAAATCTGGCCTCAGATACTTCTTAGTGTGTGGGCAAGTCACTTATCCCTCACTGCCTAGCTCTCACCACTCTTCTGCCTTGGAACCAATACATAGGCAGAAGGTATAAATTAAAAAAAAAAAAATGCTTATATGAATGCAGAAATCTCCACTGACCTGTACTCAAGCAAGAGTGGAAAAAGAAGAAAATTAAGTAGTTTTATGTGAGCAACAAGCCTTTGGCTTGTTTTTTCCTTCCAAAAAGTACATTTCTTCCTGCTTGTCAAATCTTCACAGAAAAGTAAAAAAGTTTTATACAACAAATTTAAAAAGTCAATACGTAGTCAAATTCTCTCTCTCTCTCTCTCTCTCTCTCTCTCTCACACACACACACACACACATTCAAATAAAGTAAAACCTCCCACTTATAAGACACAGAGGCCAAGGGAAGCAATTTAGTACAATGGATAAGAACACGGGACTTGGGAGACAGAAGTACTGAATTTAAATCCAGGTTCTGCCACTCGGTTGTGTGATTTTGAAAAAGTCATTTCACTCTGATACTTATTTTCTTTACCTGTAAAATGAGGTAACTAGCACTTATACTACATTTCAGAGGATTGTGGTGAGGCTCAAGTGAGATAACAAATGTAATATCACCATCTATGTGCTACTATTCAAAAAACCCACAAGGAACATGAATAATCTGTAGGCTATTCTTCCAAGAGAGGAGCCTTAATTCTTCTCTTTGGACATCTAAATGCTAGATATTTACCTATGCTATTAAACATAATAAAGAAGAACACTGAGGCTGCAAAGTAGAAGGAATTTTATTTAACCAAGGAAGAGTTTTCTAAGCAATAATGTGTTCCCCACCCCACCCACCCACCCACCCCTGCACTTGGGAACAGGAAATGTGATTGTGCCAATAATCCTGGTTAACTGCAAAAGCAAAGGTAAATTACTTTGGACATGAAAGTACACTTGTTTGATGACTCAAAAGAGCATGGTCGCTGTACAGCCCCCAAAGACTTTGTTATGGTGGAAGTTTTCAATCACTTTCTCTGCTTTTGAGAACTCTGGCTGAAAATCCTGCTGAAAGGAAAAATTACATGGGCAATTTGAAGGAGATAATAAACTAATCTTTTTTTCTTTCCTTATTAAAAAGAGATAAAAGTAGAAGGGAAAACACTAAAATTTTTTTTCATCATTTAGTTTAGAGTTTATCATTTATTCTCTGTACACAATTAAGACCCCTCCCTCTCCTGCCACTATAAAGGAATCCTTTTAAAGACTTTCCCTTTGTTTTCTGATGTTTTAACCCTTGGCTATACTAGGAAAACTTGAATCCACCCCCACCCTGCCCATAACAAAATCTTAATAAGATATTCCAATCTCACATTTCTTATTATCACTACTGGGGGGAGGGGGGAGGCTATTATAGTAAAAGCTCATTTTTCTCTGAGTCATTATGGGCATAAACATTTCTCATGAATTTCAGATTGAGAAGTATTAGCTGAAACATTCCTTTGGAAAAGTTGGCTAGGCAACTGGATGGCAAAAGGAAATGCTAACCTAAATAGAGATAATAAAACTTATAACTAGCTACAAACACGTTAAGTCCATGCAATGACTACCCCCACCATGTAATGAGTTCTTTTACATAGCAGTAACTCAGAACACCCACAGCTCTCAAGCTATTGATACAGTTAACCCAAATACTAAGTTAAAAACAAAAACAAAAAAACAACTTACCTTCTGTTTTAGAATCGATACTAAGAATCGATTCCAGGGAAGAAGAGAGTGGTAAGGGGTAGGCAAGGGGTGGGGTGTGGGGTTAAAATGACCTGGCTGGGCTCACTATAGCTAGGAAGCATCCTGAGACCAAATTTGAACCCAGATCCTCCCAACTCCAGGCCTGGTGCTCTATCCACAATGTGTCTAGCTGCCCCTCAAATACTAAGATTTCATAAGGTACATTTCAACATAAAAACACACAAAACTTTTTAAGTTTCCTCTTCTGCTTTTAAGAGAAACAATTTACTATTTAGAGTTGAAGTCAAACTCTTATGTGAAATATTCTTGCCAAAAAAAGGTTGGGTAGGAAATAGGCTGTTTATCCTAAGTTGGACAAATGTCTAATGCAAGTTCATAGTAGTTATCTGATAGATATATTAGTTTTAGCCATAGATATATTTAGAGTTCTGACTGTACTCTCTTTGTCTAATGAACTTCTAAAAATAAGTTTAAAAGTAAACCTTGTTGATATACATAGTGCAACTACTTTTAAAAAAAGGGGTCACTTATGAAAAGTGCATATTATCTGCCCTATTACCATATAGCTTATGCTCTCATAAAGAAGACTTCTTTCTGAGTTCTATAAAGCACTTTGAAGTATATAGGTTCTGAATGATTTCATCAAGTACTTACTATCATCTCCAACAGGACCTGCTGAACACTGCGCTGGGGGGTCACGTGCCAGGTCATTCAACTCCTTAAAAAGAGAAGAAAGGTTTACTCAATAGAAGAAATTGGAAATCATATCATCTTAAGAGTTTTATTTTTCACAGGTTTACCCAGTCTCTTTGCCCTACTTCTTCATTGGGCTCCTCTTCCCAGGGACCAATCTAAAAATTCTCCTAATGGCAATGTAATATTAACCTCAGATGAGCCCTCAGAACTACATTACATTCCCTGTTCCCCTTTCGGACATTCAAATGCTTTTCCAATCAGTATTGAAACACTTCAGATTCTAGAAGGTAAATCCTGTTAAAATAAGCCAACTATAAGAAGACCTCTGGAGATCCTCCTGAATAATAATTTTCCAATAATAATGTTTCTCAATAATAATATTCTATCTCCTCCTTAATAACAATGTCAACTATATAGCAAAAGCAAACAGTTTCAAATGGAAATGGAATCAGGACTTTTTTCTTTTTAAGGACTGGAGTTTTCTGCTTCTGATATTTAAAACAAAAGTACTTTGCTTAGTTATTTATGCTTTCTCTTTGCACTTATATTTCCTGGCATCAGTAATATGTTAGAAGAATGTGTAAATTAAGGAGAACCAGACAGCTCATGGACTGGGTCGCAAGTAGTTTTAAAATGTAAGGTATAAATTTAAGTGTGGTAGCATGTTTTATACCTCAACCCTTAGACAGTTCTAGTTTTAGTCATCTGCCTATCCACACAACTCATGAAACTAATAAATAAATAAATGAGGGCTTTGGAAGAAGGAAAATTTTCAACTCCTTAATTCTTCCTCTAGCACAGAATTTGTCTATAAAAATTTTACACAATAACAAGATTTTAGAAAATTTTTTTTTAAATTCTGAACTAAAATGCTAAATAAAATGAGCTATAACAGGAAGTTAGGAAGATTTTTTGGGTAAACCTATAAAGTAAATTGCTTTAACCTATACATTTTTTCATCTTTTATTCTATTCGAAACAAGAGTTAACATTTTACACTAAAGGTGACCTCAAGGAATAAAATCTAGAAGCATCACTATTTTTATTTGTGAGACAGATTTGACATGTTTGACTGCTATCATTAGTGTCCACCTGATAAGAGCCAACTATAAGCTGGATCTGCTTTAAAGGGGAAAAAAAAAAGCTAAGCCAAATTTATGCTGCATTAACACAAATACAGCATCCAAATAATAGGAAATAAAAGTTACTTAGCATAGCCAAAAGCAGTATGGTGCAGTGGAAAGAGTGCTAGTTCCTGGAGTCAAAAGACCTATATTTATGTTTGGGATAGACCGCCTATAAAACCTTGGACAATTCAAGGAACCTCCTCTATAAAATATAAGGGTTGGTATGGTTTCTCAGAGCAGTGGTGTCAAACTCAAATAAAAATAGGGGCCACTCACCCATACAAAAGGATACTTTTGAGTCACACAAGGACCAGTTTTAAAATCTATATATTAGCAATGTTTATCGTATTTTTATTTATTTTGTTAAATATTTCCCAATTCACGCTAATGTACTTCAAACTGTATCTGGGAGTATTGTGGGTCATGCCACATGTTTGACACATCTGTCTTAGAGAAGACCCTTCAAAAAAAAAATATATATATATCATAAGAACCTACTAGGAAACAAGCACAAGTCCCCGTCCTCAGCTTATAATTTAGAAGGGGGAAAGGCAAGTACATAAGTAATAGATTTAGTATAGGGCATATTATGGTAACTGTCACAAGGAACATTTTAAAAAGGGCTAGAAAGATTCAAAGGAGAGGGAGGCTTATTTAAACTAAACTTGGAAGGATTAGTAGCATCTTCAGTGTAGAAGGAAAGGAGAACTTTCCTGGCAAAGGCACAAAGATCCCTCATTTGTGCTTATTATTGTCATTGGTGGAAAATGTTTTCCACGAAGGTTCTAGGATACAACTACTACAGCCAAACCACTAACTACCTTCATCAACAATTCTGAGAAGTTACTAAGAATACATAGGTGATAAACAAAGAATCTTTAAATATCCATCCTTAACCCAGCTCACCAGTCATTGCTCCCTAGTTATGTTTTCTTCTAGCTAGCAGAAAGCAGCTGAAAACAGCCTAAATCAATGGTGGTTATGACAGCAAACTCCTTTAGAGGATTACAAATAACTGAAATTTGGGCAGAGATTAGAATGGCAAGGATGGCTACAGATAAAACCTTCTATACAGTCCTAATATATTTGCTACCAAATTTGACTTCTTTCCTTTAACTATTGCTTCTCTTAGATTTCAGGCCCGATCATAGAAAATAGAAGGAAGAACCATAGAAGTTAACAGGGCACAGAAAAGCTAATCCAAAACTAAGTATGCTTAAAAAGGTTGAGAATACTCTCAGTAATCTAACACATGAGTATGAATTCAACATATTATAATTTATTCAAGACCTGTTATACATAGCACTGTGCTCGATTCTATGGAATAAAAAAAAATTTTAAAGGTAGAGGGCTATTCCTACCCTCATGGAGATTATAAACATTTAGATGAGATAATATACATATCAGACTTTAAAGTTGGAACAGTTTTACTTCCCCCAGGCTTATTAACACAGTAGATGTTTTATATATATAAATATGTTAAATGCAAGAGTTGTGTAGCAGTAAAGGACAACACAAAGTATATATTGCCATAAGAAATTACAAGAGTCATGTCCAGATACAAACATAAAGTGTTACAAGAATTAAGGGTCAGATTATTGTGGATTGGGGGTAGTCAAGTAGCCTTTGTGCTACAGTAGAAAAAGCACTGCCTCTGTTATCAGAAGATGGAAGTTCAAGCCATGATCCTCACTCTTGAGTGACTTTGGGGCAACTCACTTAACATACCAGGTGTTCAGTTTCCTGATCAGTAAAATGAAAAGGTAGAACAAAATGGTCTCTGAGGTCATCAGGTAAGGAGAAATACAGAGAACAAAGCCATAAGAAAGAATGTACTGTGTGTGAATCCAAAGGGAAATTACTTCAGTCTAGCTGCGGAAGAAAATTTGTGAAAAAGTAGGTACTATGGATGGAAAGGTAATTTGCATTAAGAATGTTGAACTAAGGATTATGGAATTTATCCTTGGGTTAGAACTGGAGAGAAATTGGGGGATATTCACCTGGTAATGGTAGTTGAAACAGCAAGAACAAAATGTTGTGTTTGGAGAGAGATTCTGAGGGCCTAAGATTATTCTTTATAAAACTGCAGTAGACAGTAAAACCTAGCAGGTAAGCTAATTTTATGCATTCTATAAACCTGTCAACTATATTCAGATGGAAAAAGTAATCTTGGTTTAAATATATATTACAGCTCTCAAATGAGATGGGGGCATGTGGAGTGAAGATAAATAGGCACACAAAAAAATTACACAAAAGATGCATTTGTTTTTTACAGTGCATTTGCTTTAATAAAGAAATCCTATATTTTTATGATCACTGCTTTCTTTATTTTTGTCATTTTCACTTGCTCTTTTGCCAAGAGAACAATTATACAATGAATTTGAGTTTTTTAAGATTGTAGGGGTTTTAAAAAAATGAAACAAAAAAAACCCATAGCCTATATTCAGACCAATATAGCAGCAGGGAAAAAAAAAGGGAAAAAGTAATTAGAATAAATTTATTCTTAAAACTAATCTACCAAATATTGACAATGAGCTAAGTAGAACATTAAAATGGAAGCTAATACATAATATATTTTTAAAAAGCTTATGATTTTAACTAAATTAATATTCACAAAGAAATTTCCCTACTCCCTTTTCTGTTTCAGTTAAAACATACTTATATTCAGATTTATATTATAGATATTGGTCAAAACATGTTAAGGTAAAGCCATATCCAAAATCTAGCTAGCAATTTGTTCTTTCTCACAAACAATTGTTCCCCACTGAAAAGCATAAACATCTAACGAAATATATAATAGTCAAATTAGCTAATTTTTTAAATTCAAAGTTTTAATGTTATTCTTTTTTTAATCTCCTAATTCCATTCTCTCCATACCACACACCTCAATAGGTACCTTGCCTTAAGTAACAAATATATATTTGATATGACTGAAAATCCACAAGATTCTAAAAAGATATTTCATATTCACAGTACATTTTACCTTAAAGTTAAGAAGTCTTAAAATTCAACACTGAACTTTATGAAAGTAATAAATGTTTACTTGAGAAACATTGTTTTCAGTCTTAGGAAGGGGTTTTTAACCTTTTTTGTGTGTCATGGTTCCCTTTGGCAATCTGGTGAAACCTATGGATCCCTTCTCAGAATGATGTTTTTAGAAGCATAAAATAAAATACATAACATCACGAAGGAAACGAATTATAGTGAAATATAGTTGGTTATCAAAATATTTTTTAGAAAAAGTTCATGGACACCAGATTAAGAATCCTTTGTTTAGAAACATGGAAAAAGGCTAGAATTTGATGCCTTAAATGGTCTTACTAAAAAATCCACTGAAATAGGGACATGTAGCAGCTTTCCTTCTCTCCCCCGCACGTGTGTGTGTGTGTGTGTGTGTGTGTGTGTGTGTGTGTGTGTGTGTGTGTGTATGCGCAATGCTAGAGAGATAAAGACCTTAAAGAGTGCTAAATAACAGGTCAATTATAAAGTAGTTTAAAACATGATTCATTTGATCTTCATATGAACCCTTTGAGATAGGCAAGCCATTCTAAACTGGCTCAGAAAAGAGAATGACTTGCCAAAGGGAACAAAATTATCATTAGATAAGTGGCACAGTCCAGCCCTGAATCCAGAAACTTCCCTCCAAGTCAAATGCTTTCTCTATCTACATCATATTAATTAAAAACACAACACCTGAATAGGATAGAAGAAAACGACACAAAGATATTAGAAGTTATATTTCCCACAATACTGGAAAATGTAGGACAGGGCTAATTAGACAAAAATGTAGTGATAGACTCTGAAGAGACAACAAAGGTCAGGAAGGCCAATCAGTATCAAAAACAAAATACTGTCTACAACATCCCTGGACAAGTGGGTCATTCAGCCTCCATTTCAATCCCTTTTATAGGGAAGGCACTCACTACCTCCCCAAGGCAACAGCCTACTAACCTCAACATTTGAGACTAAAGTCAACATCAAGGCTCCAGAAAGATAAAACAGAACTAATCACTAATAAGAGATGTGTATGACTTGACCTAAAAAAAATTAGAAGAACCTGCAACACACAGGTTAAGGGAAATGAAAGATCAGCATGATCCCAGCAACACTATTTATTCAGGCTTCTAAGCAAAGAAACAGGGATAGTGAAATGTTAGCATTTCAGTACCTCATATTCAATGTATCTATAACCCCATTGCTATTCATATTCCCCCTCCAGTGATACAGATCAAAACCCTATCTGCTCAGCCTGTAAGATATTCCTGTCCTACTATAAAAGTTTACCATATGGGTGCCACTTAAAACATCAACCCCCCCCCTCATTCATCTCAAGAATAATGGTGGAACACACAGGTTGACCACTGTTATACCCCTACAGGAAATTGCAAAATTCTTCTAATAACCCAAAACTTTATCCATAAATGAAGGTCTAACATTTTTATTCTTATTTTAAAATTTTAAAACCTTTACCATCTGCCTTAATATTAAGACAGAAGAGCAACAAGTGTTATAGACAATTAGACTTGGCCAGAATCACACAGCTAGAAAAATGCCTCAGGCCACATTTGAAACCAGGTTCTCCTGACTCCAAGTCTCTAATCCACTATGCCTCTACCTACCTGCCTCACGCTCATCTTTTCTTAAGGGTTCTTGCACCCTCTACTTTCAGGCTCTTTTGGCATCACTTCTTCCTTTCAGACACCAGTCATGAGTCAGTCCTTGGTAGAGTCTCCTGGAGCCACTTTTTCTTGTGCCATATTTAGCCAGGGACAAGTCGAGACCTGACCATAGACTTATATTAACCTCATTGCTTTTGAACTCTAAAATAAGATTGTATAGTGTAAATGAGCCTCATATTAGATTTTCTAGACTTGTCACTTTCTACCTGTATTACTTTGGGCAAATTGCTTATTTTCTATGAATTTACTGTCATATATTGGCTTAAATAATTTCTAAGGTCCTTTCCCAACTCTAAATAGCTATAATCTTATTAATTTGGTTCTTTGAGGATGAATTCCATTCAGAAATGACAAGAATCCTAATTTTAATATTAATAAATCTGACCAACTTTAAGGTGTCAATTTATTACAGGTAGCATGGCCAGAAAAATTTATTCCATAATTCCTATAGCATTTTGGTATACTAAATAGTGTGCTGAGCTTGAGTCATAGGATTTGAGTTCCAACTATAGCTCTCCTTCTACCTACTTCATTATGATCTTAGGCAACTATTTTACTTCTCATGACCTCTACTTCCTTATCATAGTTCTAAACCCATATACCATATGCTATGCAATCAAAATCTCAGTTCAACTTTCAATTTCTAATAACAAAAGCCTCTGGAGAAAAAGTAGTAGTGTGGGGGGGGGGGGGCAGCTGGGTGGCTCAATGGATGGAGAGCCAGGCCTAGAGATTCTAAGACAGAAGGTAAGGGTTTAAAAAAAAAAAAAAAAGGTAGTAGGGGTAATGGGATAGAAGGTGGGGTGGGAAGGTTGATAGCTGTGTTGAACAGCTTTATAGTGAATAAAACCTGGATATGGTAGTCTCACATTACAGCAGTCTCAAGTTTTCATCATATGCAAAGAAAGCATTGCATTAAGCACTGGAATATTGGACTCTAAGACAAATGAGAACCAGTTCATGGCTCCAAGTACCTTACTTACATTCTACTAAAATATATGACTACAGACCAATAAGAAACCGGGTAATCTGAGGAAAATAGCACAAGGTCTAGGGAAAAAGAAAAGAAATCAGGGCAGGATTAACTAGATAGTACCTATTATTTCCTGTTCCAACAAAGTAGGCAAACCATAAACTTAATGATTAGAAAGCTTGTATTATTAGTTTAAATGAGAAGAAACCATAGCTGGCATTCTAACAGGCCTATCTGTTATTCTATAAAGGATATTTTATATATATATACATATATACATTCCATATAAAAAGGACATTCTAGCTCTAGACTTCATCCATGCCCTTATACATATAGGCAGTTCTCTTTGTTATATCCTGACCTACTGTTTTAAGAATACTAGCTTTGTTTAAAGTTCAAGTACGGGGGGGGGGCAAGCTGGATGGACCAATGGATTGAGAGCTAAGCCTAGATATAGGAGGTCCTGGGTTCAGATGTGGTCTCAGACACTTCCTAGCTGTGTGACCCTGGGCAAATCACTTAGCCCTCACTGCCTAGCCCTTACCACTCTTCTGCCTCAGAATCAATACACAGTATTGATTCTAAGATAGAAGGTAAGGGTTTAAAAAAAAAAAAAAACAGTTCAACTACAGGTGCTACTTCCTTCAAGGCAGGTAGATGGCTTAGTGGATAGTCAGGCCAGGAGAAAGGCAGTCCTGGGTTCAAATCCGGCCTTAGAGACACTGCCTAGATATATGACCCTGAGTGAGCCACAACCTCAATTGCCTAGCCCTTAACACTCCTTCGGCCTTAGACTTAGTATTAGTTCTAAGACAATGTAAGGGTTCAATAAAACAAAAACAAAAAAACCTTCCTGAATTCTCTTGATTTTTATCAGCCCATGTCCAAAATCACTTTTTCTATATCTTGTAGTTATCTATGAACATGTATTCTCAACTGCCTACCACCTCTAAGAAGAATGTAAGCTCCTTGAGGGAAGGTACTGTTCTCAATTTTGTATTTGCATTCCCAATACCTGTTACAAGTAAGCTTGTATAAATTATTCTTGATGCTAACTAAAATTGTACACTCTTGATAACTGTTCAATTTTACACAAAGCTCATGCTTAGATGGCTGTCGTGTTTAGAATAGGTTTGAAGTTCTTAAACTTTTTATAGTATACATCATATGCTAATATATAAATGGAACTTTGGAAAAATAAAAATTCTTTAAATCCTTGCTTTTGATATAGAGGAAAGAAAATCAATATATTTATTCAATGGTATAGACTGCTAGTTTTTAAAGAGGTTGTTACTTCTGGCTTTAAAAAAAAAAAAAAGAGTTAAGTGGCTTTCTAAGCACAACAAAAGCCAGAAACATTTTTTCCTAAGAACCATTGAACAATTTGAAGAGACTGATGAGAACCACACAATCTTTAGAGAAGGGGTTAATTTTTTGTGTTATGACTCTCTTCCTGCACTCCCTCTCAGAATAATTGTTTTTAAATACATAAAATATAAAATACCAATTAAATTAAAATGGATAAAAAAATAGTTCTTGGAGCCCAGTGTTGAGATTTTTTTTTTTAACCTATAGCAAGCCATTAAAAACCAGTATAAATTTCAATAATCAAAGTCTTATGAGCCACAAATATCCTGGAGGACAATAAAACCTGTAGTATCCCATGATGGTTCTGAGAAATTCAATTAATAAATTCTAAAATTCTGAAAATAAGTATTTTACAAAACAGGCATAAATACAAGATATGCTATAGAAACTGAGATTTCTTTTTATTTTATAATAAATCAGATTTCAAAAGTCTTTGAAAAATGAAACCAAAAAAGCTTTAAGTCAAGAAAGTCACAAAATAGTGGAGGGGGTCTTTGTAAGGCAGGGGAGAAAAAAATCTCTAAGAAAAGCCATTTAGTATATATAGTCAACAAACATACCATTATTATTCCATCATTATAAAAATTGACAAACTCATGCTTATTGAGTGCCTATTTATTCAAAAAGCATTGGGGAAACAAAGATACATCTCTACCCTTCAAAGGGTTTACATTCTATAGGGGAAGGGGAAGATAGGACAGGTCCAAAGTAAAATAAAGGTAATTTTAGAAGGGAAGGGATACATCACAGAGGAAGTTCACTCGAGGTAATCCTCAAAATAAGATGCCAAAGTCAAAGGTGAGAGAGGGGATCATTCCGACACAAAAGAATTGCATAAACCAGTAAAGGATGGAGACAGTTTGGGGAATTTCATTGGAATGTAGAATATGTAAAGGAAATGATGTAAAATAAAGTTGGAAATACTTTAGCTTGATAAATTTTCTTTAGGGATGACATAAATTACGGTAAAAAGGCCTTGCTTTAACCAGAATTTGACTTTCAAAATGGACCCTTCCCTACTTGAGGTAAAGGGTTTCCTTCTGACTATTCTAACTCCCACTTTATCATCTCCCTGGGATTTTTCCTACCATTTTTTGAGGGTTATAGTTTAAAGTTCTGAGCTTGTAAAGAGATATATGGTTCTTTTTTGAAACCATTATAAAGATCAGAAAAGGACTGGTGATATATTGACACAACTACTAACATAGTCGAACAGTTGAAATCAATGTGATTTTGCCATTGTTTTTTAAAAGGTACATACAGGTGGCAGGGTGGCAGAGTGGCTAGAATGCTGGATTCTGCATCAGTAAAACCCAAGTTCAAATCCAGTCTCTTACATTTATTTAGCTATGATGTTGGGCAAGCCACTTACAGCTATTGGCCTCAGTTCTCTCACTTGTAAAATGGGGTTGATAGCACCTACATCAAAAAGTTGGTACTGATCAAATAAATTAATATAAATATGGCACTTGGCAAACAAAAGTGCTATATAAAATGTTGGTTGTTGTTTTTCCTCCACTCTGTTATAGGCATGTCTTTATTGACGATCTAGATATTGGTTATTTCTTTTAGTTGCACACACATACAGTGCCTCAGGCTATTAATATACTACAGTTCTTCTTAGTTATTTTCAGGCATCTGAGTCGTTTCTAATATTTTGATATTACAAATAGCAATCTCAACATATTTGAACAAATTATGCTCTTTTGGATTATTTCCTTAGGATTTTTTCCTAAAAGATGAATTGCCAGGCTAAGGGAAGAAATGGTTTTGAAGTTAATCACATATCACTGTTTTCTGGAAAGATTAGACCAATTAGTCACTAGTAATGTATGAAAGTGTTTCTCTATTTCTCCTCTCACTGGATTCTAAACAGTGGGTAGTTTGGCTTTCAACCTCAATTCAAATGAAACTGCTTTCTCCAAAGTTACAATGATCCCTCAATTACCAAATCTAAATGCCTCTTCTTAATCCTTATCCTTCTAGATCTCTCCACAGGTCTTGATAATGTCATTCACCCTTTTTTCCTGGATACTCTCTTCTCTCTAGGTTTCTGTGACATTGCTCTGGTTCTCTTACCTTTCTGACCCTTCTAAAGTTTCCTTTGCTAGATCTTCCTCCAGGTTATGCCCACTACATGAGAGTATCCTCCAAGATATCCTGGACCATCTCTTCTCTCTCTATACACTCTCACTTATCTCCTCTTCTCGATTCAATAATTATCTCTAGACATCTCAACCTCTATCTAAATATTTCAAAACCTACACATCCAAAATAAAACTCATCTTTCCTCCCAACCCTCATCCCTTCTATTATTCTCAATACTGTAAAAGCACCACTGCCCTCCCAATCTCCCAGGATTCTCAATCTTGGTAGTCATCTTTGACTCTTTACTCAAACTTGTTTTATATATCATCTTATTGGCAAGACTTACCATTTCTATCTTTACAACATCTCTTCTATACATTACACCTCTCCCCTCTAAAAAAATACAACAGGTTTTCATCACCTCATGCCTGGGCCACTTCAATAGGTTCTTGTTTGGTCTTCAAATCTTTCCTTACTACAATCCATTCAGTCAGCTGCCAAAATAATCTTCCTAAAGCATATGTCTGACCCTGTCACCACTTCCTCCTATGCCCAAAATTCCATTGCTCTCTATTTGATCCCTTTATGATAAAATATAAAATCACTTGCTTGGCTTTTAAATCCCTTC
The DNA here is from genome assembly GCF_016433145.1 of Gracilinanus agilis. Lineage (NCBI taxonomy): Eukaryota > Metazoa > Chordata > Mammalia > Didelphimorphia > Didelphidae > Gracilinanus > Gracilinanus agilis. The sequence continues at coordinate 511,257 of NC_058136.1, read as the reverse complement.
ACAGATATCTCTTCTACCTTACAAGTCTTCTCTGAAAACTCAACAAATCAGGTGAATTGGCTTACTTGCTGTTCCTCACATGACACTCTCACTTTTTAACTTTACTGGCTGTACCCTAGGTCTGGAATATTCTTCAACTGCACCTTTTGGCTTCTGTCAGTACTCAGCTTGAATGCCTCCTTCTGCAACAGGCCTTCCCTACTTGTCTTCCTCCATTCCCTTTAGTGCTCTTCACTCTCAATTATCTTTCATTTATCACCCCACTAGAATGAGATTGGGGATGGTGGTAGTGGTGGCTTCTTTTTTTTTTTTCTTTGTAACCCCAGTACTTTGCATAGTTCCCGAGGTAGATCAAGCACCTAATACTTGGTGAATGACTGCCTAGTTCTTACATCCCCAACAGAGGGCTTTCTAATTGATTTTTACTAAGTACAGTATTTAACAGAAACTTAAAAGCTTTTTTCTTTCTAAAAATCACCCACCATAGGATTTCCTCACATATAAAATGTATTTAACACCTGTGATAGATTATCTAAGGGTATGGATGTTGTGATCATCTTCATATATTTTGAATAAATTTGTATCAGTTATGATTATTGCTCCCCCATTCTGTTGCTCTCCTTTTGCACCTTTACTTCACACTATGTAAACTTAGCATTTAAATATGTTGTTTTAATTTCTCATTGTTTTGTGTTAGAATCTCCTCCTTACCCCCACCAAAAGTTTATAGGAACATGGGAGAATAGTGATCCTTAAATTTACTCTATATATCACAGCATCTAGCCTAAGGGTGAACCCTGCCCCCATTTATATGAACAAGCCAATAAAAGACACAGAACAAAAAATTTTCAGGAAATGTCTATTTCAATATATTCTGCCTCACATCCTATGAAATAAGAATTGACAATAACAATGTTCCCCTTAAGATAAGAAGCCAATCTATTTAGAATTGAACAAAACAAAGGCCTAAACATAAGAAGCTCCTGGTTAATGCTGTGTTAACTGGAACATCCAAATGAATCATAGGATAAAAGCTATCAAAAACTTGAGTTTTGAAGCAGCTCTAAGTATCTTGGACTGGATCTGCGATTTTATTGGTACAGAGAACTCCCAGGTGAGGAAAACTCTCGATACTAATGCAAGTTAGACATTTATCCACAACTTAGTTGCTCAAAGCACTGAGAGGCTAAGTGACTTGCTCAAGGTCACAAAGTCAATGTATTTAGAGGTAGGACTTCTGATCTTTAAGGCCAGTTCTCTACCCACCATACCATACTGCCTTTCAAGTCCCTCAGAAACACCTATTAAACCAATCTCCCTTTGAAAACATTTTAAAGTTAATGAAAAGCAAGGCAAAGCTTTTTGTTTGCCTAGTTTGAATGAATTTATTTCCAAATATCCACAGTATTTAATAAAAACACTCAAATTTAGATAGTCTCCTTTTTATTAGCAATGTTTTGCTGAATTTTTTTTATCCCAAAGTAAATTCACTCCCTTGTCCCATTTATGTATGACACAGGAGAGACAGAACAAGCTGCCACAGAAAGATAACATAGGTATTCTCTTACTTTGGTCTCCTCAACTTAGGGCTTGAAGGTACATGCCTCTAGGTATATTTCTATGTTCAATTCGAAGCTTAAAAAGGGGAAGGAGATAGAGCAAGGCTTCCAGAAAGTGGTCAGTTAGGCTACCTGATGCCATTTTAGGGGACACCCTGGGAATTAGCAGTGAAGGAAACATGATAATACCAGAGGCTGCTCTCTGGCACTTGGGTAGCCAGGGTCTCCAGCTGACCCCTGGTGTTGATGACATCTGCCTAGTAAGTATGTCACTCCTCAAGTTGTCTGCAAGAGTCTGGGAAAGATGCTGTTAGGAGGTACATCTGTGGTCCATAAACATCAAAAAGGAACTTTGGTTATTTTGCAAGAAATGCCTCCACACATACCACATTGATCACCACCATGGCCCCAACCTGGAGAAGAGAGGGAAAAGAGAGGAAAGAGTAAAAGTTCCATCCTGGGATGCTTTGAGGATACTAAAAAGTGGTGGGTATATAGACCATAATTGGAGGCTGGGAGGGGAAAAGAGAATGGCACCCCAACTCATTTGTTCCCCTCCAGCAAATCCCACCAAATCAACAGTCAAGCACTGCTTTCTAGGTTATTTCCAATTTGAGGATAAGCACTTAAGTTTGTTAATCTAGAGCTGAATTTTGGAAACCTAAAGCATTGTTTTTCATTCATTCTATATCTAGGTAGATTACTGTCTGCAAATTTTAGAATCTTAAATTTCCCTTCTAGAGTCAAAAGAATGCAGACATTTTGCTAGAGTTAAAGCAAAAGTATACACCAGGGAAAGAGTCAATCTGATCTTTGGGTCAACTTTTGTACTGATTTTGTTCATATTCTTTATACAGTTTGGACTACCAACTAGCTGAAAATGAAGCAGTTATAATTTTGGTGGGCTAGGAGATTGTGTACTTACTTATACATAAGATTGGAGGAAGGAAAGAGGAATCTACAATCAATATCCAAATTGTACCATGTATATTATCTAAAAATATAACTAAAAAAAAAAAAAACACTTACTCAAGAACACTTCTGAACCCCCTCCCAAAAAACCCAACCCCAGCATGAGATTTATTCAAGTCTCCTTGTAATAGCCTAGTCTATGCTTAAAAAAACCAAACAAACCACAAAACATTAAGCTTATGTTAACAAAGATGTATGAATAGATGCTTTGGGGAAAATTATTTTTAAAAGTTCAATTACTAGTGGCCTTTTCCTTATCTTCATCCTCCTCAACTATATATATATATGTACATATATAATAGCATAATGTACTGCTGATATTCCTAATGCTGAACGATTTCCCTTCCTTTGTCCTAAAGACACACTGGTTTTCTCCACATATCTCCTTTGCCTCTTTTGTTGGTTATTTATTCTCTTTACCTCCCCCAAAGCATAAAGCTCTCCCTCAAAGTTCTGTATTTGGTCCTCTTCTTTTTGTTCTCCATCTTCTTCCTTGGCAATCTCATTCACTTCCATAGTTTGGACCAAAAAGTTTAGTACTGTCTTGTGAAGGGTACATTTCAGTATAATGACATAAGAGGAACGAAGAATTTAAATTAAGAATAAAACTCCTCTTTTTCATGGATTTTTATTTCATTTGAACAAGTAATATAGGGATTTGTGGGATAAAAGTACCATAAAAGAAAATTCAACCTGCAATAAAGTTTGGATATTCTTATACAGGTGTTGGCATGCTTTAATAACTGTTTAAACTTTTAAGTAATGAGTATTATAGAATAAAAGCATGCATTTAGCAAGCACATTTTTCCAAAGGTCACATTTCCCCCCTTGTGTTTATATTTATTTCCTTGTTAGCAAAATAGGAGGGGAAGAAGGGGGGTGTGTGTGTGTGTGTGTGTGTGTGTGTGTGTGTGTGTGTGTGTGTG
>NC_058136.1:492080-507300 GCF_016433145.1 Gracilinanus agilis | reverse complement strand
ACTATTCTCCCTTTTGATCTCGGCCCTCATCATTTTTAAACATAACACTGCACATGTATAACCTATATCACACTTCTTGCCATCTCAGGGAGGGTGGAGAGAAGAGAGAGAAGGAAAGGATTTGAAACTCAAAAGCTGAAAACAAAATGAATGTTAAAAATATCTTATATGTATTTGGGGAAAACAAAATATTAAATTAAAAATAAAAGATAGTACATATTAAATTACAATAGCAACAAAGTTATCTTATTTATTTTCATACCATTCTGAAATTTCTAATCACTTTTTAAAAAAATGTTTTACTGATACCCTTTTCTTTCGTTGTAAAATTAAAAACAAACTCTCTATAACTACTACTAACTCATTCCCTTGTCCTAACAGAAACTTTTCCTTGTAACAAATAATTGTCATGAAAAGCAATTCAACCCACTGACTGTGTCTGAAAACCATGTCTTATTCTACAACTCTAGTCTATCACCTCTCTACCAAGAGGTAGAAAGTATGTTTCATCATCAATCTTTTGAAGTCATGATTGATAGTTGGTCTTGGTCTTTGAAAGTTGTTTCCCTTTACATTATTGTGTTGTTTGTGCAAATTGTTCTCCTAAATTTGCTCTTTTCACTCTGCCAAAACTTTATACAAGTCCGCAAATTTCTCTGAATTCATCATATTCATCATTTCTTATGACTAAATAATATTCCAGGCAGTCAATAAATACTCCCAGTCTAAAACTATACAAAGATTTGGGGGATAATCTGAATCTTATATCAACCAAGCATTCTCCCTCTAGCCATGCATGTAAAAAGTCTCACCTTTCCTTCCCTCTAATTTGTATATAACTCTTTTGTGTTTAAGTCATGTCAGGTAATTGAGGATCATTGGTATAACTTTTTGGTCTAAATCTGATTTTTGCCATACTCCTACATTTTCCTAATAGTTCTCCTTGAAAAGATTTTTTTTACCCCATAGATCAACGGTTGGCAACCTTTTTGGCCGTGAGAGCCATAAACGTCTGCAGAAGGAGGAGGATGGAGGCAGAAGGCGCTGGAATATGGGGCGGGGGCTGAAGGGCCCCCTGGTGCACATCGTGGGGCTCTGCCCCGACTGGCCAGTAGGGAGGTGGAGCCAGATATGGCTCCAGAGCCATATGATGCCAACCCCTGCCATAGATGATACCCTTTGCTTTATCAAACATTTTGCTTGTTTTGCTTGCTTGTTTGCATCTGGTTCTTGTCTACCTAAACTTATTGAACTTATCAGCTTTTTAATTTTTAACCAGTATTAAATTGTTCTGATGCCTATCATTTTAGAATATAACTGTATGTCTATTGCTGCCAGGTACCTTTTCTTCCTATCTTTTTCCCCCCATTTTACTTTTATTTTACTGGAATTTAATTCCTGCATTTGAAGAGAGACTGTTATCTCTAATTCTGCAAAAGTCCTTGATAGATGGATTCCATGGTAATAAGTCATCATTTTTATTATATTTGCATTGCCCAATCACAATTAATCTAATGTGTAGTGATTTAGAGTATTTCTTTTTAACAGGCTATAGATAGCTTAGATTTGCCTGTTTATATGCTTTGACTGTCAAATGGAAACTAATCCTTTTTCTTATTTCCTTATCCATCTTGAAAATGAAATCTTTATCAGGAAAATTAGTCACAAAGAACCTTTCTTAGTTCCTACTAATTTTTTTTCTTAAAGCAGTTTATCTAGACCTCTCCTTTGCCCCTGTCATAATCTACTTTTTATTCATACTTATATGTGGACATAACTTATTCCACCCCCATTAGGTTAGATGGACCTCAGAATATGAAGCTATCCTTTTTTCCTTTTTTGGATAATTCCTAAAGCAGTGATTTCATTAAATAATAAATAAATAACACAATAGGTGCTTTAAAATTGTTTCTTGAATTAAATTGATTTTTTAATTCCCCTTACTCAGCAACTCCACCCACATTGGGTTCTACTCTCTCTAAATTTCTAAAGAACCTACATCTATTCCCATCATTTGCTACTTGATCATATATATATATTTCATTGTATCATTCTTTGATTAGTTATAAATCATAACTTTTCAGGAGAAAAGGAGGAAGGAGACATCTAGCCTCCTCTGCTCTATGAGTCTTTCTGCTTCATTGAGAGTTCTTACCCCTTTTGAAATTATAACTGAAGTTATATTTTCAAGTTTTCTGTTGAGGTCTTATATTAGTCAGCCCTGAAAAGGGCCCAGCAAACCCTCACCCCTGAATATTCCAGAAATTCCTTTTAATATTATATATATATACCCTTCACTGATTTAACAATAATAATAGCTTACACTTCTGTAGTGCTTTAAGTTACATGAAATACTTTACATACATTATCTCTCTTGATCCTTAAAACAACCCTGAGTAGGTTCTGTTATTATCCCTATTTTATAGATTAATATGGCTAATTCTGATTATGAAATTTCCATATAATCTCCCCAAATAGTATTTATGGTACCTTTCTGCTCTAAAGATTGTACATAAAATGGTACACGAAGAACAAAGCCAGAATCACTGAAATGAAAGGAGTGGCCTTTTCAAGGTAAAGGAAGCATTCTACATCTTTGGAAGAAATATGAAGTTTAAAGAGCTCAACTCTGTATGAAAAGGTCAGCAAAGATACCTTTCCCAAAGTCCACCCTTGCCAACCCTCAATCTCTCTACTACCAACCCCCTGCCAAGTTCCAACCCCAGTTTCTGACTTAAGACCCCAACAGGTTCTTTGCAGCAAGTTTCTCTGATAAAAGTTTCATTTTCAAGATATATAAGGAAATGGTTCATGTTAAGTTCCGACTACTAGGTGCCAGACACTAGGCAAAGTCCTTAATCAACATCATTGCATTTGATATCCTCACAACAACCCTGGGACATAAATGTTATTATCTTCTTCATTTCACAATAGAAGAACCTTAGACAAATAGAAATTCAGTGAATAGTGCCAGGCCTGGAGTGATGGAGATTCATCTTCATGAGTTCAAATATGGCCTCACATACTTACAAGCTACATGGGCAATTCATTTAACCTTGTTTGCCTCAGTTTCCTAATCTATAAAATGATCTAGAGAAGGAAATGGCAAACTACTCCAGTATCTTTGGTAAGAAAACTCTAAATGGGGCCACAAAGAATTGATCATAACTAAATACATGAATATGTACACATATACAAAATAAATGTACAGATTAATACACATAAAAGCAAATAGGCTAATGTACAGCAAGGTAAAATAAATTATCCAACACTATATAGCTAGGCTCTCAGTAACTGCTCCTAAATTACCAATAGACTTCATCCAGGTCCTGAGGAACCATAGCATGTAATCACCTAGAAAAAATTGAATAAATTATAAAAATTTCCTCTCTTGTAAAATAACCACTCCCAAAGACCAACCAGCTGGCTTTGGATGCCAGGTGCACTAAAAAGAAACAGAATGCCATGCTAATTCCTCCATATCAGTCATCTTCCTGGAAAGGGAAAAAAGAAACAGATTCAATTATCCTGGAGGCTGTGCCTAAAATAAGGATGCTCCTTAGCTAATTCCATTTTATGGAGGGAGGGCAGTGTGTGCTTCTCATCTCTTCCCTGCAATCTGCCATGGCAAAAGGGCACTGAAAGTGCATGCTACTACCCCCACACTCACACAGACTTGACAGAACACAAAGCATCTTTCTTCTAAACCCAGCAATGATTTTGAAGGTTTCTCAAGGAAAGTGAAAGAACTTGCATTTTTCCTCCAAATTCCAAGCCAACTTATGTAATGGATTTTATAGCACCTGTGTTTCTACAACAAGACATTTGATATGCCACATGGTATACATTTTTAAAAAGAAAAGACAGTTTGAAATGTAGTTTTACTATTTAGAGCTCCTACCACAATTAGGAGAATTTTTTGTATTTTTAAAGCCTCATGTTTCTCATGGAAACCACTTGATTAGTACATCGACAACTCTATTTTAACAGCACATATGGCACATAGATAATATACCCTAGTTTTCTTGGGAATTGCTTTGAAAGGAGCAGTAGGAAAGTTGTCAGTCCCCCAAATGGCCAATAGGTTTCATATGTAGCAAATTGGGCTAGCAACAAACAAACAAATAAACAAATTTTTTAAAACCCTCAAGTTCAGTTCAAACAGTACTGGACCACAAGTGCCTGAGGATATTTTGAAATGATGGTAGATTCAAGGATTTACGGTGACCCTGATCCCTACAGAAAAATCATTTTTACTGAACCCACCAGGAGTGTCTCATTTTAAGTAAACTCATGTGTGACATGGTCTTGGGTTGCTATCCCAACCCCAATTTGCCCAGGAAATCTAGGTCTCCAGAGCTTGGCTGTCTTATCTTTCTTCAGTGTCCTGTGGGGTAATCTTCAGTACCTATGGGGTATGAAGAGATGGATGAGTGACGGTTATGTTGTTGTAGCTCATGAGTCCCCACTAGTATACTTCTCCATCCCCCATCAATGATTATCAGTTGATACCCATTAATTAGGCTAACAATTAGCTTTCAGAGATAAACATTTACTATGGTATAAATATCACTCAAGGTCTATAGCATGTTTACTAATACATAAAGAATCTTTAGGAGAGTGTGCTTAAGATTAGAAAGCATATGTTTGCTAAAGGGGTAAGGCATAGCTACTCGTTCCCGGAAGTCCTGTCCTCCCCTTCGTGTGGTACTCACAAAGTTCTCAACAAATATGCCATGATTTTTCTTCTAGGCTCCTTGTAGAATCTTGAATCAATATTTTTCCATCTCATTCAGTCTTTTCTCAATTCTTGATGAGTCACCACTTTCTCAGTGTTATTGCTTGGACATCAATGCAGAAGTCCAAAATCTTCTAGATATCCAAAGTTTACAAGGTCATTCTCTGGTCAAAAAGGGGAAGAGAATGTATGTGAAAAGTTCTCTACTTCACCTGGTTCATATCTCTGAATTTTAAGTATTTGTCAAGAGTAGAGAGCATTCCAGCTTTATTACTCTAAAAGAATCTTTTGGGAAAAGGAAGAAGGAAAGTCCCCAGGCTCAATATCAGTCTCTTTCTTCCCTACTTTTTTGGCCAGATGAAGGTCTTGTGAGCTTAAAAGTTATCAGAATATTTTGAATTTCCCATTTGTCCATCAAAATTCTAATAGTATACCAGCAACAGTTGAGAAAGTATCCACATCAGGCGCCAAGGGCAGAATGTATATAGATTCAACACCAAAACATAAGAGAAAAATGTTGTTGTTTAATTGTTTAACTCTTATCTGACTCTCCATGACCCTATGTGGGATTTTCTTAGCAAAGAGACTGGAGAGGTTTGCCATTTCCTTCTCTAGTGGATTGTCAAACAGAGGTTAAATAACTTGCCCAGGGTCACATAGCTAATCTGAGGCTAGATTTGAATTTAGGAAGATTAGTCTTCCTGAATCTAAAACTGGTATTCTGTCCAATGTGGCACCTATTAGTTACACCATACTGTGTGAAATTAAATTCTTCCATCTTGTGGCACCCTAACTGTGAGTGTTATAGAATAACATCATATCTAATGGTCTGTTGTCTCCTGGTGTCAGTGTGCAACATCACCATATAGGAAAGAGCTAGTGGGGTTTAAAAGGCAAGCAGAGAACGGAGAAGGTCTTTTTACTTCCGTTCCTAAACAGACTGGCTCCCTGAACTGGTATTTGATGAGTGGCAGCCAGGATGGAGAGGACCATGCTGGGCTGAAACCTGGGACCAGATTAGTAAGGCTGAAATCTCTCTGTCTCTCTATCTGTCTCTCTGTCTGTCTCTCTGTCTCTCTCTCGTATGTTACTAATAAATGCTTATAATTCTGGCCAAATCACCTTTTTTTATTTGTTACAATGCCAAGAAATAACATCTTGAGGACTTTCAGGAGGTATGAATTAGTCTAAGTTTGAACTCACTTTGCACTGGAATCTACTTGCACTGAAGAGAGAGTGTATCACAAACTTCTGTGACAATTTTACCTTAGTAAATATGCTATTAGGAAAGGAGTGATAAATGTCACCTTAGTAAACAATCCTTTTTACATGGCAGTTGTTTGTGTAACTAATCGATATCAAATTATAGTCATGACAGGAAATAATCAAAGCATAGCTATAGAGAATCATGAACATGTTGTTGTTCATCCTTCATCTTTGAAGAGGACCAATGATATCAAGAAGGTGATATTTTGACTTACTCATGCATTAGAATTTTGTAAGACAGAATTGTGCAGAGTCATTGGTCTTACTTTGTCTTCCAGAGTCATTGAAGTTCAGTGGCAGGACAAAAGTCGGGATGACTGATGATGGCCTGGGATTCAGTGGATGATGTTGGCATTTTTGATTTCTGAACAAGCTCTAACCACTCCTACTTCAGTTGTCTTCGTGGTCATTGAAATGAATTGTTCTCATCTGGCCATTATGCCAAGGGGCATCTTCACATGATAGGTTTGACACATGTTCATTACCCTTAATGTAATTTAGCTTGACTGCAGAGACAGTTTTACTAGAGTGTGGCTGCAAGAGTTAGGTGAGAGGCATGGCAAGCTCTCCTACCAGAGGTGCTAGTCCTCCCTGAATATTTCATATACCCCTGGGTCATGACCTCTAGCACTTAAACAACAACCATCAACCATTTAGGGCCACCCCTAAGGCCCTGAGTAGGAAAAAATATATAGCCTGCCTTCTGGGAAATGGCTTATCTTTGAAGAATAAAGTTGAATGAAGAACCTACTAGAATTTCATAAAAAGATGTATGTTGACCTCATCTAAAGTAAATATTGAGGCCTTTACATTTTTGAGTACCAGTGGGAGAAATTCTCCACTGAACACTGTTATCAGTCACTACTTCAGTTTGAGGGCCTCCTTCAGGAGGAAAACTGGCAATTTTTTCTCTTCCTGTTGCTTTAGATTGTAGCTATAAAGTCACTGATTCTGGTGTATTTCCTTTTCAAGCCAACTTCCTCATTTTAAAATTATTTTTGCCTATTTAGATGCTTAAGTACAATTAGTAATATTGAATCTAATATGAGAAATGTGACTTTTGCATTTTGACATTTTTGGTATCTAGTATCTACATGCTTATATTTCCCCTTTTTCATTTTAGGATACCCAGATTGCTTTTATTCTTATTAGATCCTTAGATCAAAAGAGCAGTAACCATACCCCTCCCAGGATCATACCACCTTAGAAGTACCAAAAACTTGCAAATTCCCAGAACTAATTCTGAAAATAGCAGCATGAAAAAGCCTGAAGCTTGAGACAGGGCCTCCTGACCCCTCAGTGTGCAGAGCCCAACTTTAACACAAAATTCAAAATCAAGAAATAGGCCAAAAAAATTAACAAACAATTAAAAAAGAATTTGACCACAAAAAACTACTACAATGGCAGGGAAGACCAAGACATAAACTCAGAAGAAGACAATAGTACGAAAAGAGCTACAATTAAAACCTAAGAGAAAAAAAGTAATTGAACAAAATTTCACTGAAAAAAATCTTTCTTTATTAACTAGAATTGGGTAGCTGGAAGCCAATGACTTCACAAGACACCACGAATCAATAAAAGAAAATCAAAGAATGAAAAAAGATAATGTGAAATATCTTGTTTGAAAAAAATTGACCTGGAAAATAGGGTAAGGATCATGCACCAACCAGAGTACTTGATACATTGTAATTGTTTGATAAGTGCCTTTTGGGTGATTGAAAGAAATTCTAGAGGCTATATAATATAACCAAGCATTTTATAGTAGATACACCTGCAGAGTAGAGATTAGACCAAGGTATGTCAATCAGAACAAATAAAAAAGGAATGAAGAAAGTTGCAAAGGCAAAATTCCTTATTAAGATGGTGACATGAAAAGTTGTAGAGAAGTCAAAAATCTATACCAACAACAAAATAGTAAAGCCTTGTTTTGTAACCTTTGCCAATTTAAGAAATAAAAATACTAATTCTGAAAATGTAATAACTAGCTCTCCAAAGTCAGTAAGAGCTGGCTACTGGATACTCCTAAGAGAAGAGTTAACAAATATGAGGAAGGGGTATAGTAAGTAGGTCTTTCATAATATGCCTCTTATCTGAACCAGATTAAAAAAAATTGGGAGCACTTGCACGTACATGTGCACACACACATAAACACAGAGCAATTGGTGTATAAATATATTGAGATAATGGTGGAAACTGGTTTTGCAAATCAATTGTTACCTCATTCTGTTAAAATCAGTGATAAAATGCTAAACCCTTGTATCTTAACCAGGCCAGAATAAATCTATGTCTATCAATCACAGGCTTTTGGCAAAGTATGAAAAAGTCTTTGGTTACCTAGAGTAACATTGCACAAAAAGTATGTTGATTAACTGCGAAAATTTGTCTAAGTCCCATGAATCCTCTGTAAAATATCAGTCTGATTTAGAACCTAAGAGATTTTCAGTTAGCTTAGCAACAGAGAAGAAAGCTTTCCAACTTAAAAAAAAATCCTGAGAAGTAACTGATGGAGAAGGGGGTGGGGAAGATAAGCAGGCTCCAGTGTTTCTGTCTCAATTTTCTTCTTCTTTTATAATGAATTTTGGATAACCTTTCATCTTCCCATTATCACTCTACCAGAGTCCTTGGAATAGCTGATAGCAATGTATGCACTGAGAGCGGAAGGCAGAGTAGATTCAGATTCTCATTTTTATAAACAGCTCATCAGAAAACTAACCATACCTAAGGGGAACATCTTGAGAACTCCATAAAAAGAACTTGGAGGAACTGAATTACTCCTTTGACACATATGCTCTCTAAGCCTGATTCCAAACTCCTGGACCCTGTATATCCTGGTGAGAAAATATGCCATGGATGCAATGGGGGAGGGGGATAATTTGTATCACATGTTGTTGTTATTTTAAACTAATAAATAGCATTCACTTAAAGCTAATAAAATCTGGCTGACTGATAATAAGCTAACAAAAAGGGCAGGAAAAAGTGTAAATGAACATTTCATAGAAAAGATAATCTACAACCCCTCAGGGATTACCCTATTGATCTGAAGGGATCGAATAACCACCCTCCAGGCTTTTCAGTGTGACTTTATCAGTGAGAAGGAGTTTGAATAATCACCTCAGAGCACACATCAAATTTACCTCCATAGAGAAACAGGCAAGGAAAGAAAAAGGAAAGAGGAGAAATACTCAGAACAAACCTCAACTTTGGAGAGTTGATCATAAAAGATATGATTAAGAAAAGGAAAGAAAGTACTAGGGAAAATATTAGAATCTGAGTCTGGTGAAATGAAACCAACAATGTCAGTTGTATATTAATAACATTCATCAGATTCATCCTCTTTCATCACCTCCTTCTGCATAATTAGGAAGAAAATGGAAATGTGTTCAAGGGTATAATGGAGGACAACAAAAAATCATTGTAATAGCGAAACCTTAAAAAAGGAAGAGGAATAACAGAATGGATTATAAAGCAGAAACCAGAACAAGATGGTAATATACACATTTTATCCAATCTTTAGTTTTTAAAAAAGGAAGGTATTTACCTGCCAGAGATAAAGCAACTATAGCTGATCCACAGGAAAAGAAAGTAAAATCTGCAAAAAAAAGTATCCACCTTCAGAATTGACAGTTTAGAATGTCAGGGCATATTTTAAACCCACTATATCATTTGTTATCTTTTAATTTTTCCTTTATAGGGATTTTTTGAAAACATTGTATATAAAATGATATTAATTAAAAATGATTTCTATAGAAAAATGACATTGTTCTCTTACTAAATTAACTCCTCTTTAGATCTAGATGCCATGAAATGATGAATCAAAGTATTTGAGAGTGTGGTTAGAATGCTTAAAAACTTATATTGTTCTAAAGCAAGTGATAACTTCTTACCCCTTTGAATCTTGGTTGCACTGGTTTTCTTTGTACAAACAATTTTGAATTTAATATAATAAAAATTGTCTATGTTACATCTCATATAATCTATTTCTTATTTGCTCATAAATTCTTCCCTTATCAGTTAATTGATCTGAAAGATAAACTATTCTATGCTTCTTAACTTGCTTATGATATCACACCTTGGGTCTAAATCATGTGCCCATTTGGACCTAATCTTAGTATAGCTTATGCTATACTAAGAATGAATTTTCTGATTTTGATTAAGGTGAGTGCTCTGTGTGAGTGTCTGTGCTTTCTCTGATGTCCAGCAAGACTGGCCCTGTGCATAAAAATCTTTTTGCACTGATTACATTCACTAGAGTTTTCCTCAGTGTTAATTCTTTGATGTTAAAAGATGAATATTGATATTCACCACAGAATTCTCTCCAAACTAAGGTATAGAGACCATCACTCATGAATTTTTATTTGTCACTTTCTTCCACAGAAAGGCTCACTTCTGTTGTCTCCTTCATTTCACATCTGATCTCTTCTTCTGGTTCCTCAGACCTTCTTGCTATAGCATTATGAGGCTTCCCTTTGCTACAAATAAGAGATCTCATCTTCTCTGGGAGCTGGAAGCCCTGGTCATGGGAGATCAGTCAGGGAGTAGGACGGAGAGAACCTTGTCATTGAGTTCTCTTTAGGGAAAGGTGTGTGGGTCCAGTGACTCCACTCAGAGAACCTCTCCATGGAGTTCTCACAGGAGTCTGCTCTGACCCCTAAAAGTCTGTAATGCAGGAACCGAGGGTAAGATGTGCCTGTTATTCTGCTATGAGTAAGAGCCACCCACCCACCCCCATCCTGTTCTGGTCCATTCTGGCAGAAACTCCTAAACTCCCAAACTGGGTACAAAGGTCATTGTTCTGGGTCTGTCTGAAGCCCCAAGACACAGAGATCTTGAGGGATCAACTTTTGTCCCATTGCCCTACCTGCTCCTCACTCCCTAAACCTCTCTGAGCCTTGTGTACTGTTCTCTGGAGGAGTCTCTGCCTCTTCTCCTGGGGAACTCAATAACCCTTGCTGGTCTCAATCCTCTCAGCCAGTTCATTCATCCTGACAATGATGGAGAAGTGCCTGGGGGATGCTTTCAAGGACTCCTGAAGGAGTTTCCCCAGCATTTAGTTTGAGAAGAAGAGTGGGGAGAAGGTCAGGGAACCAATCTGGAACCAGAACATTTGGTTCTGGTACAATTTCTTCAGAAAAGGCTAGACTCATTCGATAGTTTTCCATTATCTGGAAATGAGAAACAGCTAGAAGGGTAGTAGACACAGGAAGGCCTCAGTTTACATCTTGTCACAAATAGCTCCTATGTGTGTGCCTCAGAACAACCCACCTAATCAAATCTCTATTTCCCTAGCTGTAAAATGGGGACAATTATGTCACTAAATTTGGAAGATGAAGGTAAGGAAGAAGTGGCATAATATTACAGAGAAAATTAAAACTTACAGCAGAAATAGATAAATCAACAGAAAAAGCAAAATCAGATCAGAATGGAGTGATTTCCAAAACATATTTTTTAAAAATTATAAAGCCCCACAAATAAATATTAAAAGATGAGAAAATTAAATCAACATTTGATGAAATAGAGAACTCTGTATATTTCCAAGAGAACATGGAATCACATGAAGATGAGGTAAGAAAATAGGGATTGAGTAAGTTCTTTTTTTCTGGCAATACCAATATAGCAAAAAATTGTTTAACTTTACTTGTTTAAAGAAAAACTCTTGCCTTCTGTCTTAGAATCAATACTGATTCCAAAGCAGAGGAGCAGAAAGTATCTGAGGCCAGATTTGAACCCAGGATCTCCTGTATCTAAGTCTGGATCTTAGTCCATTGAGTTCAGCTAGACCCCCTATACTTGTTATAAGAACAGGCATTTGTTATTTTGGGGAAGGAGATAATAGGGAATAATAACAGTTATGAGAAAAAGAAAAGGGGGCAGCTGGGTGGCTCAGTGGATTGAGAGTCAGGCCTAGAGATGGCAGATCCTAGGTTCAAATCAGGCCTCAGACACTTCCTAGCTGTATGACCCTGGGCAAGTCACTTAACCCCCGTTGCCTAGCCCTTACCTCTCTTCTTCATTGAAGCCAATACACAGTATTGACTCCAAGATGGAAGGTAAGGGTTTTTAATTAAATAAAATAAAAGAAAGAAGATCATCATTGAAGTATTTATAATACAGAGAAACAAGAAAAGTAGTGCAATTTTGTTTCTACCATATTACATTTTATTTATGCATACATATATATGTACATATATTTCAAGGGAGATTATATATATATATTTAAGTATTGATATATGTATATACAAAGACATATATTTAGGTTATATGTATTAGATTCATAGTTTACATACAATTCTTTTTGACCTTCATAAATGAAAATGTTTGCTAATTTTCCAGCTCATAAAATTTTTTGAGGTTGATAAAGTGATACAGTTTCCCATAACATAAATTATTATCTATAATTCTGATACAAATACTAATAACATTTCTATTTATACAGTGTCTATTATACCCAGAAAGAGGCAGCTGGTGGCTTAGTGGCCAAAAGTCAGGAAGATGTGGTCAAATGCAACCTCAGAGCCTTTCTAGCTGTGTAGCCCTGGGCAAGACACTGAACTTGACTGTCTATCAAAAGGATCCACTAGAGAAGGGAATGGCAAACCACTCCAGTATCCTTGCCAAGAAAACCTCATGGATAACTCTGGTCCATGGGGTCACTGAGAATCAGATATATAATAGCACCTAACTACCTAATAGGGCTGTTGTGAAGACTGAACAAGAAAATATTTGTAAATCTCTTAGCATAAAGTGTGGCACATAGTAGGTGCTTACTCCCTTCCCTTTCCGCTCTGCCCCTTATATCTTCACTAGGGGAAGGAGTTATATACAAAGGCAGCTTTAAAAAGGTCAGATTATTTTTTGTAGTGGTAATATATCGGCAGCCAAGTGGCTACCATTCTAGAGCCATCAGGCCAGCTCTAGATTTGGTCCACATATACTCCATGTCCATGGCTTATGTCTAGCATGTGCTATAGCCCCTAACTCAACAGAAAAAGTGAGCTTCTTCACTTTCTTTTCTCTGAACAGTCATATGGATACATAAGTCATCGAGTTATTCTAATACAAAGTAATAGCATACAGAATGAGAAAGTTCATGTGTATATTAAATAAGCACAAAAGAGTATGGAAACAACATATGGAATATCTAATTAGTTACATATAACATATTAAAAGAGGTAGGGAGACATCAAAGCTAATTGTAGCACAGGACAGGCACATATATAAGAAGACATAGAAACAAGCTGTTAACATAAGATGCAATTAAAGAGAAAAAAACCAAATAGTCCATCCTTCATTCTCAACAAGGATTCATTGATTATTTCCTGACTCAGTCTGAATCATGAGTCCATGACTGATCTCTACCCCACCCTAAGGTAATTTCCAAAATTTTATGGTAATATTCTACAGACTACTAGAGTTTATCAAGCTGAGTCAACACAAACATCAGTATCTAAATAATGCTTGTTATAAAACAGCTGAACCACTGGTTGATATTTGTATCTGTCACTAAAATTAAATTTTTTCAATTAATATTTATTCATATGTAATAAAATATTTGTGGCAGCTACACCAATGATAAGCAAGCAGAGTCAATATCTTCACCATTTGTTGTTTTCTTGACACTTCTAATAGAATGGTTTTGCGTACAGACTTGACACTTCAACTAGGACATTCACACAGAATTTTAAACCACATTCTTGTGTGGACAAACAAATAATTGCTGTTTTCCCTAATGCAGATTTATGAAGTATATTATCCTTTTTAACAGGTGATTATTCTTACAGAAACAATTTGAAAACATGAAATGTTTTAATATTCTTCTTCCATTACTTTATATTACAGTTTAAATTGAAAGCTAGCTCCAAAGAATAAAAAGTAGAAAAACACAGTATTTTAAAAGCTTTCTTTATGGAAGTATAGTAAGAAATACAGTGACACAGACTGACAAATGTATGTGTGAATACATTAAAGACCTGTGTTTTCATCAGTGAAGGAATTCCCTCCACCAAAACAGATCACATTGAATCTATAAATCATAGTTTTGGAAAACTGTCTCATGTAGTGCAGAGAGAGGGGGTCATGATAGTTTTTTTCAAGCTTTGGCTGAGTTCTGAAATCAGTTAGGAGTTTGGAATCTTGAGGGAGAGAAGTCAGTTGGTTTGGGGAATCTCATGGAGAGAGTTTCAGACCAGCTGAGCTGCTTCCTTGCCTATCTGAAGAATTGAAATTTTAGCCTAGCTTTGGAATATTTATTTAAGAATTGTTAGTTTAGATAAACCCTTTGGATCTCTATTCCCTACCTTATTTCCTACCTTCCTTCACTTACCTTAAATGTCTGTGGAGTTAATAAGGAGAGTAAATTAGAGGGTAGTTCAATTCTGTGAGGGGTTTAACTATAATTCAACAGTATTATATCTAAATAAATTGGTTAGTCATCATTTATTCCCTTTAGACATCAAGAGCACCTTGAGAGCTGAGTTAAGGCAGGACCTTGCTCAAACCCCATCTCTGCCTCCCTTCCCCCACCTGAGGTTCCTGTAAACAACTGTTAGGGCTTCCTCAATTCCACCTTCCTGACAAATCATCCTTAAAGACAATAAACCCTTTTGTGTTTCAACAGACCTGTTAGTTACTTTGTCATTTATTTAGTAAGAGAGGGAAGAAGAGGGAAAGAACCAACATACTCTGGGCTTGAAGGGAAGCCAGGTATCCATCTTGAAGGAAGGTGAAACTTCAAAACAAGCCCCTTCCTGTGAAATTAACTAAAGCCTGTAGTTAATTTCAGTTCAGTCTATTTCCCTCAGTTTATCTTTAAGTCTAAGTCCTAGTCTATAAACCCTGCTGTCTTTGCCTGTTTAGATTAATTCTCCCTCTCCCTGAAGATCTTTGTTCCCTTTAGTGTTATACTCCTGACTTCAGCCCTTATTATATCCTGAATCTCCTTATTCCAGCCTACCTGTAACCCATATTACTTACCTAGCAAGTCCCTGACAACCTCCTTTCAAAATCCCCTTTTACCACACACCTTTCCTCAAATTATCCCCATTACACTCAAGCTCAGAGGGATTTAAGACTTGCCCATGGAGATGCAGTTAGTGTTGCAAGTGAGGCACTCACCCAAATCTTCCTGATTCCAAGAACATTGTTCTCTCTGCTACATCAGAATGTCATGCATACACAACTTTTTTTCTTTCTTTCTTTCTTCCTTTCTTTCTTTCTTCC
>NC_058136.1:486586-491580 GCF_016433145.1 Gracilinanus agilis | reverse complement strand
TTCTGAACTTCCTTCTGTTCTCTTCTGTGCTTGAAGAAAATGCTGCACTGGTTCTCTTTTTTGGCATCATCCTTATTGTCCTCCATCCTGCTCTCTCTCCTGTCTCTGTTCATACTGATACTTGTTTTGCTGGAAAGACCCATTTTCTCATTGCCCGTTGACTTCTCTAACTGATGTTTTATTCAATTCTGGGATAGAAAAAGTAGTTTAGTATCATTTATTGGATTTCTTTGATAATTATTTGATCTGGTGTGAATAAATCAGGTTCTGCTGGAGCAGATGCGTGGGAGCCCTATGATCTGTCCCGCTTTTAGGTAATCATCTTGGCAGGAACTCCCAGCAAATTTCGAAGCTCAGCTCGAATGCCACTTCCTATATCATCTTCTCTAATTCCCCTGGATACTGGTGCCTCCCCTTCTGCCTACAAAATTACCTTATGTTTGTTTTGTATATACATGTGACACCCTTGATATGTGGTGGTATTACAGATTTTGGTGTGTGGACACCTACTTGCTCTCTTGGTTAGCTTTATTATGGATTCAATCTGTTTTCATATTGAGAGGTCTAGGTTCCCAGAGAAGAAACGCTACCATGTGGTATAATCAAGTTCTTTCAGAGCTCTAGAGAGGTAACGCCACTGAGAAGATTCTCCCTCAAATGAACATTTTAGCTCTTGAGCTCCTTCTTACTTGTTTCTGTTTATACAATCTAGCCACTCACATTACAGCCATTTTTAGGTTTTATCTATAATCGTTTATTTAACAATAAGGCAAAATAAATAAAAATATTGTCAAGAGTAAGTTGAGTTCATGAATAATCAAACATTAGTAGAGGTCACCGAAGAGCAATATTTGGGGATTAAGGTCTTGTCTGGGGCTGCTAGGTGGTACAGCAGTGTGCAAGGCTTGAAGTCAGTGAGATTTTTCTTTCTGAGTTCTGGCTTCAGACATTTACTAGCGGTGTGACCCTGGGCTAGTCACTTAACCATGTTTGTCCATCTTTAAAAAAAAATGAGCTGAAGAAGGAAATGGTAAACTACGCCAGTATCTTTGCCAAGAAAACTCTAAATGGAGTCATGAAGAATTGGACACAAATGAAATGACTGAACAACAAATTCTTGTTGGTCACACCACACAGGGATCTGACAGAAATGAGTTTCCTTTCCCTCCTCTCATGAATCTTTTCCCTCCTGTCAGGTTCTTCATTCTCTTCACTGCATCGACCTCAGCCCCCATCTCCTAAATCTTCCACTAGCATAAATCAGTCTCCTGGCACTTGGTGACAACTCAACAAATTTCTCTATGAATTCACTAGACCTTAAGTCAATTATCATGTGGTCTCCAAATAGTTGAATGGTTTCTCTCTGTTTTAGAGTTTTATCCTCTTCAATATTAAAACAATTAAACGTAAATTAGTTTGGGGAATCATAATACTCTGAATCTCTTAAGTCTTTGCCAAGGCCCAACATATTTTGTATCCTTAATATAGTGTTTCTTTATACAACAATTTTTCTGCTTTTTAATACAGTAACAAAATCTTTTTCCATCCACTTAAAGCGGTCAACTATTACTGTAAATTAGGTATCATCCCACACACTTTCATAAGCTAATTTGTATTTATATTTATGTCATAGTTCATTTCCCCCCAAACTGCTCAAATACCACATTAATACTATTTCTTCATACAAATGTTTTAATATAATTTTTTAGATTCAAAGTTCTATTACTTCTCCTTTCAAATATCAAATGTTCATCTATGACAGAAGAAATATCTTACATCCTTTAATAATTGATTTAACTCTTTCTTTTACATGAAATTACTTTTTTCAGCCCCTTTTAGCATTAAGCTATTCTTTATGAAAGGATTGTAAATGAATAGTGCTTTATATTCTTACGAAACTATATGTGTGTGTGTGTGTGTGTGTGTGTGTGTGTGTGTGTATGTGTGTGTGTGTCTGTATGAAGGGCAGCTAGGTGGCTGAGGGGATAGAGAGACATACCTAGTAACTGTAGGTCCGGGGTTCAAATTTGGCCTAAGATACTTCCTAAATGTGTGAACCTGTGTGAGTCACTTATTGCCTAGCCCCTACTTCTCTTCTGTCTTGGAACTGATACTTAGTATTAATTCTAAGATAGAAAGTAAAGATTTTTTAAAAAATAAACTATATCTATGTATGCATATATATATACACACATGAATGCATGTACATGCATATATATCCACACATATATAATTATTACAAATAATATTTATATATTTTTATATTATTTCTCCTTTAGTCTTGAGGACAGAAACTTTGATTTTTGTGTTTATAACGATGACGTGGACACATCATCAGTTCTTAAATAATTGGCAAATTAAACTATTAAATTAAATGTCAAACCCAGAATTTATCACTTTCACTCTTCTCATCCTCCCAACAGTTCCCCTTCTGTCTTCCCTATTTATGTTAACCCTTCATTGTCTATACATTACTTAATTTATTAAACAAATATAGATATATACTAAACATCTACCATATATTTACTACGTGGCAAAATGTCTTAGCATGATATCAGTTCTAGAAGGTCCTGAAAGAGATGGGGAAGATGAGATTGAGGAAAGAGGACAATGGAGAAACTTCACCTCCTTTTCCTAAACAACGTTAGTGTTCAGAGAGAAGGAGATTTCAAAATTTTGATTCATTTTTCTCTTTGGTGGAGTGGGTAACTGACTCTATTAATCCGACAATACATTTCAACTGAGTTATTGTGACAAGGGGCTTCCATTATCCATTTCATCTCATTGCAAACTGTCAGGATAAATCTTACACATTGGGGAGGGGAGATAAAAAGATTAAAGCTGCCTTCCTTTGTTTGCCATTTTAAAAAATGCTATGACTGATTTGATTTGGTATAGTTTGATATATGGCAAATGAAAGTATTATCAGATGAGGGATGGAATTCTGGGTCAGGAAGACCCAGGCTGAAATTTCACCACATGATTACTCATTATATGGCCCTAGGCATATCCTGTGAGTCTATAAAATCCTTATTTAGCAACCAGGTATTTAATCATTAAATCACAAATCGATATTTTTTTTTTATTAATAGCTGGTGTGTTGTCTATATCAGTAAAGTTCCCTTTACGGATGGAATCACAGATCCTTTGTGTATTCAATGTCTAGCACAGAACATATTTGGAGAATAGAAACTGCCCCAGAAATATCAACAGGGACAAAGAGGAAGGGGGCAATTCTTGTACCATAACTGATTTGCGTGGACTCAAGCCATCACTGACTTTGTTAACTTGTTATCCATCCATTCTCAAGAGGAATAATTTGATCCAAGATTACCTAAATTTTCAAACAAAGTTGAGGAAGAAGAATCAAAGCTTTTGGAAACCTCACATTAATAGCATTGGGGTTGGACAAAATACTGAAGATGCATGTGACAAATCCTTGTTCTAGAAAGTAATGTTCTTCCAATCTTATAAAATCCCATTCCATGCTGTCTTTCACAATTTATCTATTGAAAGTGTGACTCAGAATTGCCTGTTATATCCCATTTGAAGGTAGATGCACAGCTGGACCTCCAAACTAAAAATAGGACTTGAAGTTTGCAAACAAAAACAGCTTAGTCCCCATCTACCTAGTCCTAGTCTTATTATATACAGATTCAAGGATTAGTCCCTAAGTGGCCCAATTCTCTCTTGTTTTTCTAAAGCATATCATGGTCAGCTTGCAAAACTGCATCAGTCTGTCAGCTTCCAAGTCCCTCCGGGCTTCGGTCTGTTTCTCTTGATCCTCTTGGGGAGTCTCTCTGAATTGGATGTTTGAAAATCTATTTCTGGTGGTAATGCCACTTTCACCCTCAGTAGCCATGCATGTGGCCTCTGGTGTGTTCTCACAGCAGCTGACTTCAAGGAAATTCCGGAGGGGATTGACACTAGAAAAGCAAAACATCTTATTTAAAGATATGTGAGCAGTTTACAGGAAAATGGGCTCACCAAATAAGAAACTACATGAAAGTGTCATTAGGGTTTTGGAGTCAGAAAATCTATTTTCTAGACTCTCTCTGTGCATCTATAAATACCAGCTAGTTTGGAGGGAAATAAACTCTCTTAATTCTCTTTAAAATGTCTATTAAAGAAATGATGTGGATGCATTTTGAAAAATATATAATTAGAAAGATGAATGAAACACCCTGAATTTAATCTTAAATTTTTTTTGTTGTGACCTAATGCTAATCAAGTTCTCTGTTTCTGTTTAATCTTGAAATTCCTTAATTTGAATAATAATTACTTAATTCTGCAATTGGCAAAGCTCTTAAAAAGATTCTAAAACCTTCTTATTATATTTTCTTAAATGATTTATAAGAAAACATGGCTAGCTATGAGCATTCAAGTGATTGGGGAAAGGGTTAGACTGTGACTTCCCTTTCCCCACCATTACACTCAAGAAAAACATCTCCATGACCTGTTGTCTGAGTTTCTAATTCTTTTCCTTCTATAATTAGAGATAAAATTAGTATATTTCTTGCTCTTTGCTCCTGACCTGATTCATGGACAAATTCATGTGCCAAAAGGAAGGGAATAAGAGGAAGTTCTTAGCCACCATCTACTTGAACTTAGTGAGAGAAAGAGAGATAGGAGGGAAGTAAGGATGGGGAGAAATAGAGAAGGAGATAGAGAAAGACAGAAACAGAGAGAGACAGAAAGGGAGAAAGACAGAGACAGAGACAGAGATATAAAGACAGACAGAGAGACAGAGAGATACAGAAAGGGAGAAAGACAGAGACAGAGAGACAGAGAAATACAGAAAGGGAGAAAGACAGAGAAATAGAAAGAAGGACAGAGCCAGAGAGAGAGAGAGAGAGATAGAGACAGACAGGCAGAAAGAGACAGAGAGACAGACAGAAAGAGAGAAGGAGATTACATAAAGAGGCCGAGATTGAAAGAAAGAGGGAGAGAGAGAGAGTCAGAGAGAGAGAGAGAGAGAGAGAGAGAGAGAGAGA
>NC_058136.1:475926-486186 GCF_016433145.1 Gracilinanus agilis | reverse complement strand
ATAGAGAGAGAGAGAGAGAGAGAGAGAGAGAGAGAGAGAAATAAAGATAGATTGATGAAGAAGGCAAGAATGACCTGGATGTGGGCTGGAAAAGATTTACTCTGCATGCGATAATGTGATACTGGTTTCTCTTTATGATATGCCTTTGGGCAGTAGCTAGATCAGGGAGTAGTGGTAAGCTGGGATAGGCTGGAAGCATGACTTAAGCAGAGCAGCTGACAGAAAAATAAAAACCAAAAGGGGAGACAAATGAACTTTGCACTGAAAGCTCTTGGTCCACATTCTTATGCTGTAAAGAGGAAATAAAGCCAAGATCTAAAGTTCCTCAGTCCTTAATCTACCTATTGGGTGCTTTTAGTCATGCATCAGCTGGGAACTGTGACTTCATTAGGATAATCTTTTGCTCACTCTCAGTAGGAGCAGCCCTAGATGGACTAAATACATTGAATTATGTGTTTCTTATTCTTTGGGCTAGAAGCAGCTGGGAAAACAGCTGGGCCCTAAAACTCCTGAATTTGGTCTATGGTGATAAAAAGGTTAAAGAATGTCTGTGTCTGGAAGAAACTATGAGCACAGGTTAGAGGCTGGATTATGCATTACTGAATATTTTTTAATTGACTTCATTCTAAAACCATTGCTGATGCTGTCCATGCATGTTGGTTCTTTTACTTGCACTCCTGATTCCACTGTGTCAAAGTCATATGATATTTTCCAGCCCAGTTAAAATAGTTAGCCTAGGGAGCAGGTAGGGTTTTCTGATAGATGGGGATTCAAAAGCAAATTCAATTTGGAAAAAAAATATAAACTAATCATACCTTTCTCACTAATGAAGCGAGTGTGAGTGAGAAGAAGCTGGGAGATAGATTCTGAGAGAATAATAGAGAGCTTAATACTTTCTTAGCACTCCTAGACTGAGAGTACAGAGGTGGCAGGATGAGTTAGATTTTCCTGAGAAGCAAGGACTGTCTGCCACAAGGTAGTATGGGGGGGGGTATCCTGGAGTTCTAAGGGAGACAGAAAAGGCATGACTTTTTAGTACCTTTCCCTTCAGTGTGAAGTGGGGTTAGCTCTTTTATAAGTGGAAATTTTGTACCCTTGAACTAAGTTCCCCAGAATTCCTTTAGTATTTCCTAGAATTCCTTTTAATCTCTCCACCACTTTGTGCGGTTACATTTTGTATATAGTTGGCTGTAACTCCGGCTCTCTCTCTTTTCCTGTGACTGCAGCTTAGTTAGTGGCCCTTTTACTCTAGCTTTTTTTATTTTAGTTATTATTGACAAATTTTATTAAATGTAATACTTGGAGTATTTGAATGTTAATTTTGATTCTCACCCTCTCTCAATCTTTCCCACTTGAAAGTGGAGGCCACAAGTGCCCAAAGCAACTACAGGGCCCAAAACAACTCAGAGAACTCAAAGAAGATCTGAAGGGAGTGAAGAGACTGGAACTTTCCTGCTCTTGCCAATGCTGCCCATGGAGGTGATGGCATTGATCTTTACCGTTAGTGAAGGAATTCCCTACCAATGGGCTTTGGGTTACACAAGTTCTTTTGGTAGATAGGATTACCTTGGTAACTAACAGTAATACCTAGCTATTATATAAGGTTTGAATGACTTGAAATTGGTAATCAGTGCAAAAGAAAATTACACTAAGTTGTAGATGATAGACATAAATCCTTTTCCCCCACAACATTTTCCTTTTTAATCATATTAAGAGAGTAGGAGGAGTGTGAGAGAAGAACCAGAAAGTATTATAGAAGCACATTACTGAAGAAGCAAAAGGAAAAGCTAGAAGAGCTCAGAAGTTTCCAAAGACAGAATTTATTTTATAGATACTTGAGCTTTTTCCTTTCATTCTTTTCATTCATTCATTCATTCATTCATTCATTCATTCATCCATCCATCCATTCATTCATTCATTATTTCATTCATGGTAGCAAGCAACATATACCTCAATAGAACATTGCCTTGGGTACCTGATTATATATCTAAAAACTTGGTGTAGAGTGAGAGAATTAGATTTAATGTCAAAAGTCCTGACACTACTACCCTCTATTTTAAGATCTTGGGTAAGTCTCATAACCTTTCTGGTTCTCTGTTTCTTCAATAAGTTCTAGTTTGCTTGAAAATCTATTGCTCATCAGGATGATATTTCCATACTCTTTCCACAAGAGTTGTCTTGTGTTTTTATCAAGATCAATTAACTTCTAGCTACACTTAAACTTATGAGTTTCCCTCCTGAAAAAGGCTTGAGACACTCCAAAGGTTATCAAAGAGAATGAATTGCTTGTTTAATTAAAAAGGAAGTGATTAAATGGAAAATAAAGGGGGGAAAAAGATTTATAGGCAAAGGAGAACCAAGACCTGTGTAAGGAGGTTGGAGGGGAGAAGAAAGTCATAAAGATGAGAAAGAGGGGAGGGGAACTGAACACTCAAAGTTAAGTCATAGATATGACACTTTTCTGAAGAGTAAAAAGCTGAACCTTTGAGGAAGAAGAAGCTGCTTTTACTGAAAGGAATGTGGATCATCAGGAGAGAGCTTTTCTACTAAAAGCCAAAGGATGTAGGTCCTTACTAAGGGTAACCAGGCAGCTCTTTATAGGTATTAAGAAAAAGAATTTGTTATCTCCTTAGAATACATATCTAGCATATTAATTTTAGATTCAAGTTTTAGACTAAAGATTTGAAAATCATCTTAACACAAGATTTTCAAGTGCAGTCATGGAAAAGAGATGCAGCCAAAAGGTTGTTCATCTGCTGATTTCAAAGAGGACCAAGAATATTAGGAAAGTGATGTCTTGACTTGTCCATGGATTGGATTTAAGTGAGGCAGAGTTATGCAAAGTCACCAGTCTCATTCTTTTTTCCAGAGTCATTGAAGTAAAGCAGCAAGACATAAGTCAACATGCCTGGTGATGGCCAAGGATACAATGTATGACTTTGGCACCTTCATTGTCTGAGCAAGGTCTAGGTGCTCCATAGGACCTGCTATAGCTGTCTTTATGGCCATTGGAACAAATTGTTCTTATCTGCCCATTTTGTCTGGAATGTCTTTACGTACTTGAGCTAAACATCCCCCTTAACTCACCAACTGTAAGCATAGTAATATAGTATTGTGACTTTGAGTTCTAGCTTCTCTATGTAAAAGGAGATGAGTGATTTCCCTCAATCTCAGAGAGCTATGAATATATCCAGGGCTGAGCTGAATTGATTTAAAGAGGATGGGTAAAGGAGTAGGGAATCTCCTGCTTGGGGTGGGGATTGATATGATACTGTAATCCAAGGAATCTCAATCTAGATAGAGTCTATGGTTATATTTCAGGGGGATACATGAACTTAGATGGGGAAAATTACATCTTTGTTTCATTATGATTGATTTTCTTTGTAATTTTATGTATTTTTAAAAATGTATTTGAAAATGAGTTCCTTAGCCAAAAGGTAAAGAAGATGAGGAAGAAGGAAGAAAAGCTAGAATCTGACTAATCTAAAATATTGCATTGTCATTTACTGAGTAATTACAAATTTATTGTATCTTTTTTATATTCATATCTAGGCTCTTTTCAGGGCAGATGTTAACAATTCCTTAATTTTGGCTATATTTTTGATGTCTCTAGTCAATTAAAATTGTCAAATTAGGCAAAAAATCTCCAAAAAAGTGGTAAAAACTTTTATTTTCACAAATCACTGAATTTTAAAGCTGTTGGAGACTTCAGCAGCTCTATAGCGCAATCTATTCCCATCTTATCTTCCCTCCTGGCCCTCAGTTCTTTTGACAACATAGTTGATAAGTGGTCATCTAGCTTTCCTAGATGTAAGTGAGGGCCTATTTATTAACTATTTAAGCAGTCTATTTTATTTTTTTAAAATACTAATGGTGAAGTTTCCTCCCCACCTCCATGTCAACCCTAAAGTTGTCTATATGATATGTGTGTGGTGGGATCATGCAACATCAAGTATACTGGTGGAGTCTGACACTCCCCATCTCCAAAGAAGACTACTATTTCAGCTCATGCAAAAAAGAGGGAAGGGGACCATGCCTGAACCACCAATAATGTAAAAGATAAAAGACAGATAGGATTAAGGATAACCATTCTTGGATGATTTCTCCTTTACTTTCCTATTTCCAGGTGAAGTTTTGGACTAGAATTGTAGTTATTGACCCTATATCAAATATTTGTAGTATAGGGTTACAATAGGTTCAGAATAAAAGGCACACTCCTTGATCTCTTTCAAGAGGAAAGTAATATAGCTTTGCATGGAAAGCTTAGCTCTTTCCCACTGATATGGGAGTACAGGCTTCCCCTAGACATACCAAAATCCCAGATTGTGTGCCAAGTCAGAGTGTGCTTAAAAGAGTCATCTTTCTTTACATTCCTGCAGTGCTAGTCTCTCCCCTCCTTCTTGATGAGCACAGATAGGTAATTCCCAGCTTGCTCCTGATAAACATCTATTTTTTAGCCCAGATATCTAATTATCCTTTAAACTGGACAGTTCACTCCCTTTTGACTTTGAGGCATAGGACATAATCACACGACCCATTTGTAGTTTCAGAAACCCAGTAACATGTCATCATCATTCTCTCTCTAGTCATGTAGACCTTATTCTCAAAAAGGTATATTAAGGCCAGAACACATCTCCTCTATGAGGCAGTATTCCACCTGCCCTTCCTCCCTCAGCGATGCAATTTGACTTAACCATTTGATTTACATTCAAATTAATAAATCTCTTTTATTTTTTAAGCTAGTTATTGGAGTCTGTCATTCTTGACAAGGGCAACCTTTCCAGATCCAGGGCTTTACCCCAAAGTTCTCCCACAACACCATAATTTCTCATTACACCAAAACATATGATAAATTTTCCTAAATAATTTCCTACATCTTTAGTATCAAAGTAACCACTAAGCAGTATCAACCCAGAAAATAAAAACAGAACTACCAATGCAGTTATAAAAGAACATGTCTTTAATCAGGACAAAGTTGACCATGCTTTTATGGTCACCACACAGTCATACGCACACACAACCAACACACAGAGCCATGCTCTGAGACTCTGGGAACAATGTATACAGGTTAAAAATGGGAATTTCCCATTCAACTAAAGAATTTGGAGTCTTACATATATTTTAGAGAGTATAGGAAAAGAAGGAAAACTGATTGGCTTACATGGAAGCTAGGGAAAGAAGATTCTAGACAGAAAACAAAATATGTAGGAATACCCTAGATACAATAAGAGAAACTTAGAAGACAAGAAAGTACCCAAGATGAGTAGTCCACCACTCCTATTCAAGGTACTCAATGGGCACTTGATGATCTACTGTTCAGTCTGGGATAAGGGTCAGTCTGGGAGTTTCCTGAAGGCAAGTTTCCATGGGACAAGGGTAAATTTGGGACTTCATAAAAAAGATTGGTAGTAGAAATTAGGGTAGCTATACAGTTGAAAATAAATGAATAAATATACAAGAAAAAATTATATCTTTGGCTGAGAGGGAAATTTAAAATTTCCTGGAAGAGTTAAAAGCATTTCATCAAGATGAATGAGTATATTCTTAGTGATCTCTAGGACTTCAGGCAATGGGAATCAGTCACTCCATGGTTGGACAGGGTTGGTTTCCCACATTTGGGAATTAATTATGATTAATTAAAAATTATGATTAATTAAAACTGTGAGAGATTGCTCTTAGTTCTTTCCCTCACAGCCAATATTATTTATGTTATGTCCACATTATGCTGGGGTTGAGCCAGACACTGGAGCAACACTTAGGGTGGTAGGCTAGACAATCCTCTACCTTCTTACATTTTCCCACTTGCACTCTTTCCAGCTTTTGTAAATAAAGCTGCGGAAAGTCATTTAGACTTAATCTGTAACATTTTTAAACCGGTGACCACAATATTGCTTTATAATTCTCATATTAGGTTAAAAACCCTAAATTTAATCTTACAGTTGAAACACATTTCTGCTATTTACTAGCTGTGTGACCTTAATAAGCCACCTATCATCTCTATGGACCTCCATTTTCCTCACATATAAAATAAAGCAGTTGTATTAAATGGTTTCTAATGTCATTTCTCATTCAATATGATACTGTGATGTAACAAACTTGTGAGAAATTGCTCTTAGTTCTTTCCCTCACAGCCAAGCAGAACAAGGTTTACTCCTTCTCTACAAATTTCTGAAGACATTGATTAGGTCTCTAAGTTTCCTCTTCTTGAGGCTAAACATACCAATCCCTTTGAAGGATAAACATCATGGCATAATAGAGGATGTATTTGAATTGGAATGGGGTAAAGCCTGGATTTTTAATTCTGCCTCCATTGCTTATAAATATATGATCATGGGTAAGCCATTCAAACTATGTGAGTCTCAATTGCCTTATCTCAAAAATGAGAAAGTATTAACTTAGGACTTATTTCATAGGATTGTTGTAAGACTAATAAGATAATATAAATGGAACATTATATAATTTTTATTCATTGCTCCTAGTTCTACACTCTGGGATTAAATAGAATAAACCTTATCACTCCTCTACATGATATTCCTCCAACTACTTCAAAACAGCTATCATGTGTCCTCTGAATTTTCTCTTCTTTAGTCTCAAAAGCTATAGTTCCTTCAAAAGGCTCTTTATCGTTATCATTACCCTCTCTCTATGTTCTCCAGTTTATCATTTTATTTTTTATATTATGGTACAAAGAACTAAATATAATCCTTCTTAGGTAGTATGATCAGGGCAGAGTAGAAAGGCAAAGGAATTTCCTTATTTCTGGAAGCTTTGCCTTTTTTGATAAAGTCAAAAATCAAATTAGCTTTTTTGGTTACCATTTACTATGGTTGACTCATCTTGAGCTTAGAGACCACTTAAAACTATGAATATTTTACAGAAAAACTGCAACATAATTCTCTCTCTCTCTTCTACTGTTCCATAGGATAACTAAGTGTGAGTTCTACTGTATTTCTTCTTATTAAATTTAGCCTAGTGTTATTGCTTTACAAAACTTTTGGATTCTAATTCACTTGGAAAGTGTTAGCTATCACCCTAAGCTTTGTATCATCTGAAAATCTGAAAATGAAGTCACTTAAAAAAACAAGTCATTGATCAAAATGTTCAAAAGCCCAGAATTTAGGGCAGAGCAAAGATGATGGAGAGGCAACACTCCAGCTGGACTCTCTCAACATTCTCCTCTAAATAATTTTAAAAGAGTGCCTTAAATTGAATTCTTGAATATCAGAACCAACAAAAGGTCAAAGTAAGATATTTTAAAAGTCCCAAACATTTTAGAAAATTGGTAAGAGAGGTCTGTTACATGGTAGTGGAAGCCATCCTGGAGCACATGTAGTAACCACATCAGTAGAGGGTTTTAGAATCCATTGTGACAGTGGTGGTCATAGTCTGTGGTACTCTCAACCCAGAGATAGTAAGGGCAGTTGGAAAACTGGTCAAAAAATATTACAAGGGACCCTTTGATGGCAGTGGGCATAGGACCCTATAGCATTGCCCATATATACTACTGGTTCCCAGTTCCAGGGCTAAGGGGAATGCTTGTGGTCAGTCACAAGGGAAGAGGTTTCCTTGTCACAGTTTTCAGGCAGAAACAAACATTAGGGCTTGAAACTAAAAGGAAGCAAAGACATTTCCTGGGTGAAGACTAGAATGTAGACCAGGACAGCAGGGATGAAATCTCTCCCAAGGTCTCCCTTGGAAACATTGAAAACTTATATTTATCAGAAATAGCTCTTAAAATGACAGTGTGAAAAAGCCTAAGACTTGGGACAGTGTTTCTCCACTTCCAGGTAAGCAGAGCCTAATTTTAACATAAAGTTAAAAGTCAACAAATATGTTGCAAAAATGAGGAAATAACAACAAAAGAACCTGATCATAAAAATTATGATGGTAGCAGGGAAGACCAAGATACAAATGAAGAAAAAGAGACCATGAAAGCAGCTACAAGCAAAACAACAAAGAAAAATTCCTGGATGAGTTAAAGAAAGAGATGTGTGATAGAGAAAAAGTTGAGAAAAGACCTGACTGATAAAAGAAAATTCCAAAAAAAATCAACAGCTTGGTAAAAGAGACATGAAAATATATTAAGGAAAAACAATAGTTTAAAAAATAAAATTGGCCTTATGGTAAAAAGAGCACAAAAATTCACTGAAGAAGTTTCTAAAAAGCAGATTTGGCCAAGTGGGGGAAAAAGGTGCAAACACTCATTGAAGAAAATAATTCCTTAATAACTAAAATTGGGTAAGTGGAAGCCAATGATTTCACGAGAATTTAAGAAACGGTAAAATATCAAAAGAATGAAAAAAACTGAAGTGTGAAATATTTCATCAGAAAAAAAAACACTGGGAAAAATAGATTGAGGAGAGATAATGAAACAATTATATGACTACTAGAAAGTCATGATTAGCCAAAAGAGACTAAATACAATATTTCAAGAAATTATAAGGGGAAATTACCCTGTTGTATTTGATCCAAAGGGTAAAATAGAAATGGAAAGTATCTTCTAGTCACCTCCTAAAAGAGATCCCCAAGTGAAAAATTCTAGATAAATTATATCCAAATTTCAGCACTCCCAGGTCAAAGAGAAAATATTGTAAGTGACTAGAATAAAATTATTCAAATATCATGAAACCATAGTCAGGATCAGACAAGATTTAACACCTTCTCCATTCAAGCAGTAGAGGACTTGGAATCTGATATTCTGGAAGGCAAGAAGCTAGGATTATAATACAATAAATTTGCTGAATAAAACTAAGCATAATCCTTCAGAATAAAAATCTATATTTCATGAAATAGAGGATTTTCAGGCATTCCCAATGAAGAGTCTTAAGCTGAATAAAAATTTTGACATTTGACATAATATTCAAGAGAACCATTAAAAGTAAAAATGAAAGAAAAATTAGAAGGATCTCAGTAAGTTTAAAATGTTTATGTTCCTATATGGGAAAATGCTACATATAACTCCAAGGAAATTTACCATTATTAGGGCAATTAAGAGTTTATAAAGACAGATTTGTAAGGTGTAAATTGGTTGTGTTAGGATGATCTCCAAAAAAAATGAAAGGGCTGGAAAGAAATGCACTGGAAAAGGAAAGGGAGAAAGAGAATGGAGAAAATTATCTCATATATAAGAGGCATACAAGGAACAGCTTTTACAGTGGAGGGGAGAATTGGGGATAATGTTTGAATCTCACTCTTATCTAAACTGGTTATAAAAGTAAAGAGTATTTGCACACATTTAGATAGATATAGAAATCAAACTTATCCAACAGGGAGGTAGGAAGGAAAGGGTATAAGAAAAAGGTGATAAAAAGAAAGGGCAGATTAAGGGAGGCAGTGGTCAGGAGCAAAAGAGACTTTTGAGAAGGGACAGAGCAAAGAGAGATAGAAGGAAGGATAAGCATGAAGAAAATTGGATGGAGGGAAATAAAGTTATTAATCATATTTTAATGTGAATGTGATGAATTCAGTCTTAAAATGGAAGCAGATAGCAGAATGCATTAGAAACCAGAATCTAATATATTTATAAGAAACATGCTTGAAAAAGAAACACGATTTAAAATAAGGGACTGTAGTAGAATCTATTGTTTCAGCTTAAGTAAAAAAGGAAGAGGTAGCAATCATGACCTCAAACAAAGCAAAAGCAAAAATAGACTTAATTTGAAAGGGTAATCAGGGAAACTCCATTTTGCTAAAAGATATCACGGACAATGAAATGGCATAAAATTTTTTATAAGTTTATCTGATGGAGATCTAATTTCTTAAATATATAGGAAAGTCAGTGGAATTTATAAAACAAGAGTCATTCCTCAATTGAGAAATGGTCACAGGACACAAACATAAATCCTTTAGAAGAAGAAATCAAAGCTATCTATAGTCATATGAAAAATTGCTCTAAATTACTTTCAATTAGATAAACATAATTTAAAATAATTCTGAGGTGTCAACTCATACCTATCAAAACTGACAAATACTAGGAGAGATTTGGGAAAATAGATATAATGAACTTTTGTTTGAGTTGTGAACTGGTCCAACCATTCTAGAGAAGAATTTGGAACTATGTCTAAAGGGGTTTAGAACTATGCATACTCTGATCTCCTTGACCTAGCTACTAGGTCTGTATCCACAAAGGGGTCAAAGAAAAAGGAAAAGGTTGTATATCTGTCTGTCTATCTGTCTATCTGTCTGTGGGTCTATGGGTCTATCTATCTATGGGTCTATCTATCTATCTATCTATCTATCTATCTATCTATCTATCTATCT
>NC_058136.1:443643-475426 GCF_016433145.1 Gracilinanus agilis | reverse complement strand
TGTAAGGTAAGAAGTGATAGCAGATAACCAAGGCTAACACAGAAGAGAACTAACAACCAGAACAGTACAGAAGTCTGGACCCAGTTGATATAAAAGCCATGTAAACTTTAGTAATCCTTTAGTTTAGAGTATCACTATTCTAACAGAATTTACTGACTTATCATTTTTTCTTTGTTATTTTTAAATAAAGTTTTTATTGATGTCTTCTGTTTCTTACGTAAACATAGTTATCCTCAATATCCTTCCTTTTCCCCCTCCTGGAGAGCTATCTCATATAACAAATAGTATTTTTTTAAAGGGGGTGGGGGTCACAATTGATGGATACATTGAAAAAGCCTAAAAACAGATGCACTTGTGGAATTCCAGCCCGAGTGGGTTGGCTTCTCATATCTCTTCATCTGAGTCATGCAGGATTCTTATATTTTTGTTACATTCACTTTAAATTTTCCAGCATGTGGTTCTTTTTATTTGCATTGTTGTAGTTACTGTGTGTTGTTTTTCTTACTTCATTTTGAATCACCTTATAAATTTTTCCATGCTTCTATATTCATTACATATATCAAAATAATATTATTCCATTATTTTCACGTACTATGATTTGCTCAACTATTCGCAGTTCATGGGGAATTCTTTTTTTTTTCCAATTCTTGCTATCACAAAACTAACCATTCACTTTTGTGACTTACTAGATTCACATAATCTCTCCTAAGGGAATCCTGACATGTTGCATTCAACTGCTTTAACATGTTCAGTGTTTTGATAGGGTAAAGTCAACAAAAAGTAAAATAGAAGTTTATTAAGCAGTGGATGATTAATCAAAAATACCAAAAGTGAATTGTTGCTATTTTTTTTTAATATTGTTAAAAATATGTATTTGGATAAAGGCAAAGTAAGACAGGAGAATATAGGATTAAATTTTGTCAAAAACTGGTTAAAGGGGGCAGCTGGGTGGTTTAGTGGATTGAGAGCCAAGCCTAGAGACAGGAGGTCCTAGGTTCAAATCTGGCCTCAGACACTTCCTAGCTGTGTGACCTTGGGCAAATCACTTAACCCCCATTGCCTAGCCCTTACCACTCTTATGCCCTGGAGCCAATACACAGTATTGACTCCAGGATGAAATGTAAGGGTTTAAAAAAAAAAAACTGGTTAAAAATTTGGCACATATAAGGTTATCTGGAAATGAATTTATGCAAAACACCATAGAGAAAATAAAATTACAATTATTCATTATGCATTTGAGATGCTAACAGGTTGACTAAAAATAATTCCGTGCCATTGTTTTCTTTTAGAATTTTGAATATTATATAAATGCTCATACATTATAGACACTTATTGAAGTTTTTGTTGCATGACAAACTAAAATAAGATAATAAAATTAGATAATAAACTAAAGAGGGAAAAGACATTATTTGTTAGCTAATAATTATAGTAAAATTATCCATAAATGTATTTAAATGATTATGTATTCTTGCTATGTTTATTTTGTAGTTGACACTACTTTTCTTTACTTATTTTAAGTTACAAAACATGAACAGTTGCAGTTAAAGGCCATTTAGAAGAATTTTATTAACAGATTTTTATTCTGTTTTGTGTTACATTGTTGCTTTGCTTCTAGATTGAAGCACAACTGGCAGAATATCATAAGCTTGCTCGAAAATTAAAACTTATACCAAAGATTGCAGAGGATTACAAGGGTTATGACTTCGAAATTAAGTTTAATCCTGAGGCCGGTAAAAACTATCTTGTCAAATATAGGACTCAAATCTATGTGAGTATTGATATTTACATGTGTCAAATAAGAATTTGAAATTTTGTGTACTATTATTTTTTTAATTGAGGATCATAATGATTCTTTTTTTTAATCAATTAGCTCTACTTTGTGAACATAGGAGAAAATTTTTCCCTGATTATACTTTAATCTTCAAATGATATCTAAGAGATGTTAAACTTCCTACCTACCTCATGTACATCTTTTTCTCCTTCACTGAATCTTAATATATTTTTGTTTGTTCATTCATAAGAATATCCATTCTTTATTCAACAAATACCATGCATTGTATAAATTAGTTCTGGTATAGAATTGTGTATTTGGATTATTGCAATTCAAATCAAAAATTGACTTGGAAATAGTTTTGTTTTTTCATGGCTTTTTTATTTGTTTGGTTTAAGGGTATTAGTACTCTTAGTTCACACACTCACATCAGTAGTATAAATTTGATTTTATTTTGGTTTTATTTCTTATACAAAGGAAAAGTAAAGAACTGCAATAATTCACTCTTCTCAAACATATAGTTAACTTTTTGCATTTATAGCAAATCCTTTCAACTTTTCTTGAAAAACTTGGGTTAGAAAAAAGAATTGATAAAATCAGGATCTTCTCAATTTTAAGTTAATTTGATTAACTTAATATGCTACATTTCTGGAATTTAGCATATTTAACAGTTAATAGTATTTATAATAGATGAGTCACTCAGAAGTAATGACACTGATTAACACAAGCACCAAAAGTTGTCCTGATGTCTTTATTATCATACTTTAATGTATAAAAAAATTTTTCCATGTTTTGCAGATTCCACTCAAGGAGCTCCTGAACCAAAATGAAGAAGGAATAAGCAAAGTACTACATAAAAAAATGGGTTCAGAAGAGACCCTAGAACAGGTAAGTTAGGAAGTTAAGACTTTAAAAATAATAGCAATAACTCACATCTTCTATTGTACTTTAAGCTTTACAAACTACTTTACTTAAACCTGGGAGGTTAGGATGTCAGGATCAGTTGTCAGAAATAGAAAAGGCTTTAGAAAATTATTTGACAGGTCAGTTAATTCTGAAAGTAATTTTTTTTACCAGATTTCTGATGGCTTTAGAAAAGGATAAGGAAAGACAGTTTACCAATGCATATCATCACCTCTTCTATAATTTACAGTCTCAAAGCAATAGTGTCAAATTCAAAGAGAAATGGGAGCACCCTCAGCCAATACATGAGGTTCCCACCCATCAGCATATGACTTAGAAAATCACAAATTAGTATTATTTATGTGTTACTGTATTTTTATTTTGTTTATTTTGTTTTATTTTGTGAAATATTTCCCAATTACATTTTAATCTGGTTCAAGCAGTACTTGGGAGTGTTACCAGCTGCGAAGCAGCCCGAGTTTGACTTCTCTAGTCTACAGTTTTGAGAGGTTGACATGCTTAGGGGAATGTGTTTGAACCCAGGTTTTTCAGACTCTCAATTCACACTTCCTCTTATACTAAAAGTAACAGGCTATTTTATTTGGCAAATTTGAAGGAAGACCTAAAAAGGAAGACCATGTGGATTAATTAGAGATAACTAAAGGCATAGGATACAGGAAGAATATGATTATAGTTTCCCAAGGAGACCCTCACCCTGGGGCTATGAGTAATACCTCTAAAACAGGACAGGCCACCAACATCCCCTCCTAACTCACTTTACACATGGTGAAAGAGGACTAAGAGCCAAAGCAAAGCTAGAAAGAGATGCAACTTGGACTATTGCTAGGAAACCTCTAGCAAAATTGGCTTCAGGTCATGAGTAGAAGAATGATGATAGAGAACTCCTGAGTCCTGTTTCCAAGAGGAGCTTGACCATTATTGTAGCTCTGAGATCAGAGCAGTTCCTGTGTTTCAGGAGGAGGGAACCTATCCATTTTAGGCAGATCTGATTTCCCACCCCTGAGATTGCAAGCAGGGAAGTATTAAAGTTAACAAACTGGAAATCTTTACCCAAGATGAAGTGGTCCAAAGGGCAGAAGAAAACATACCTAAAGAATAGGCTGTGACAGAAAATTATAGAATTTGAAAGAACAACCATCTAGTCTAACCTATACACAAAAGGAATCCCTACTATGAAACCTTTTGAGGCAGCCTGTTCTACTTTCAAATAACTATGAGTAGAGAAAAGGGGTCAGATATAAGAAATGTTGTGGTAGTGAAAATGGAACAATTTGATAATTGATTGGATATGTGAGGCAAGGGACAGTGAAGAATTAAGAGCAAACCCAAGAGAGTAGAAGGATGGTGTTGCCTTTGACAAAAATAGTCTGGTTACCTGGTTAATCATTGAAAGATAATACATTAGATTGTTAACATCTTCTGGTGGTAGTTTTGATGATTCTTACACTCAAAATTTTTCTTCAAGGTGAACACAATGGTAACAGAAGTGAAGAGGAATGTAAAAATGTTAAACGATGAAGTCCAAAAACTAAAGGATCTTAAACAACAAAAAATTAAGGTAAGAACAAATGTCACATTACTGTTTGGCAGTGGAGGGAGGTGGCTTACCTTCCAGAAGACTTAGTACCAATTCTAAGACAAAAGGTCAATCTAGGTAACCAAGTCTTGCCCAGGGGCACACAGCTAGGAAGTGTCTGAGGCCAGATTTCAAACCAGATCCTCCTAACTTCAAGCCTAGTGCTCTCTCAACTGCTACCTAGCTGCCCTGTTGCATTACTGTTTAAAGAGAATTCATTTAAAACAGAGGCAGCATAGAGTAGTGGATAGAGTTGACCTTAGAGCCAGGAAGATCTGGGTTCAAGTCCAACCTCTTCTCCATCCTGGCTGTGTAACCCTAAGTAAGTCACTTAACTTCTCAGTGCTCTGGACAATTCCCTTAAATTCTGCATTGGGAGAAGGAATTTCCTTATATGAGAGTTCCCCTTAGCAATGAAATCAATAGCCCCACTGCCTATTACTCAAAAACAGGTTATAGTTTAACTAGCTAGTTACATCTTAGTGCCTGAAAAGTATATTAGAAAATAAAAAGTTGTTAAATCTGTGTTTCTTTTCTATGTATATCTAAGGATACAGATTCATATATAGATAGCAATATGAGTATATGTAGATAATTAAGAGTCCCTATGTAAAATTGGATTTAGATATGGTCAGACTTAAATTCATGGGGGGCTAGCAGATCAGGGTGAGAAATATTCTCAGAAGGAGGCTATATGTTGTTCCAGTTTATTCCAATGGCCACAAAGATAACTAAAGCACACTGTGTTGAAGCACTTAGAGTTTGCTTAGACATAGAAGATGCCGCAGTGATCCATGCCATTGCCAGTCATCCTGACTTGTCTTTCCTCTAAAATTCAGTGTCTCTGGAAGAGATAGTGAGGCTGTTGACTTTGTGCAACTTCACTTAAATCCAATTCAGGAGCAAGTCAATAGAGCACCGTGATGTCACTAATCACCTTTGAAAATGAAGGATAAGGGACAGCTAGGTAGTTCAGTGAATACAGAACCAGGCCTATGTAAACGAGAGGTCTTGGATTCAAATGTGACTTCAGACACTTCCTAGCTGCTGTGTTTGAACGTGGGCAAGTCACTTAACCCCAATTACCTCATCCTTACCACTCTTCTGCCTTGAAACAGACAGTATCAATGCTAAGACAGAAGATTTGGGTTTAAAAGAAAATGAAGGATGAACAACAGGTCTCAGAGTGCCTCAACCTATATCAGAATCACCTGGCAGGAACTCTCAGAATTGAATGTTAGAGAAAAATATTAATTGACCGTTAGAGAATTTTAATCTGCAACTGGATTGACAAAGCCTTCCCCAAATTTGGAATAACATTAAGATACATTCCCAGGGACAGATAGGAGGCTCAGTAGATTGAGACCCAGGCCTAGAGATGGTACTTCCTAGGTTCATATCTGGCCTGAGACACTTCCTAGCTCTGTGACCCTGGGCAAGTCACTTAACTTTTATTGTCTAGCTCTTATCACTCTTCTGCCTTAGAATTAATATATACTATTAATTCCAAGATGGAAGGCAAAGATTTTAGCCATAAAAAAAAAATACATTCCCCTTTTTAAAAAATTCTGTACTCAAAACACCAGATAAAATAAGTATTTCCATGTGATGAAGCTGAACAGTACCACATACCACATATGGTAATCCATATTAGCCCAAATATAGTGTAACATTTTTTTCTCCAATATGTACCTTTGAAAGTCACGTTTGCACTATATTTGAGCACTTCCAGCTTTGAAACCATAAGTTGTGTATTGTACACCTCAGCATATGTAAAAAGCACGGCTATCTCCTAGGGAAAATGGGAAATGCTGACCAAATGCCTCTTTGTTTTGATATTCCATCAAATGTCACCATTAATACTAAAGGTGCCAAATAAGTGTTGATTAAAGCTATTGGAGATGAGAAAACTAAAATGACCGTGATGATTGCAGTCACAGTTGATGGACAAAAACTGACTCCTTATGTAATTTTAAGGCATAAAACATTACCTAATGAAAAGTTACCATCAGGAGTGATCCTTCATGTGCAGGAAAAGGGATGGATAAATGAAGAACTTGTGTTGGATTGGTTGAATGTGGTCTGGGGTAGGCATCGGGTTTGTTACTGCATTAGAGAGGAATGTTCCTACTCAACATGTTTAAGGCTCACCTGACTGAAAATGTGAAGAAGAGAATTGCCAAAATGTACACAGACCTAGTTGTTATTTATTCCTGGAGGAATGACATTGCAATTACAAATGTTAAGATATAGTGGTTACTAAGCCATTCAAAGATCGTTTGAGGAAAGAATATAACGAGTTGATGTTGGCCAGAAACCATGAATTTACTCCATCAGGAAAAATAAAAAAAACCTTCAGTCACTGTATTAGAGAACTGGATCAAAACCACTTAGGACTCCACCAAGTCCATTGTGCTTGGATTTAAAAAATGTTCTATACCAAACAGTATGGATGATAGTGAAGATGGTGTTTTATGGGAAGAAGAGGGTGACAGTGATGACTCAAATGATGTTTCCATTTTGGGAAATGAGGAAATAGAAGATGAAGGAGAACATGATTAAATATTAGAAATAGTTTCTCAAAAGTATCTATAAAAGTAATACATATTTAATAAAAGTGTTGGCATTAAAACTTCTTTAACTTGTTTTCAGGACCTTAAAAAAACTTCAACTATAAAGTGCCTTCATTATTCGTGAGTTAAGAGAAAGTTATAATTTAAAAGGAGAAAATAAAATGGATGTTTCCTCTTTCTGAGTTACCCTTCAAAATACTTGGGATCATACTATATTCAGGGTATTATATTTGGGCTAATACAGTACTCACTTCACCTTCCAAGTATACAACAATAGGTTTTTTTTTAATATTTTATTTTTCCTGAATTAAATGTAAAAACAATTTTCAGCTTTCATTTCTTTTTTAATTTTGAGTACCAAATTCTCTTCCTCCTTACCCTGCCTTACTCACTGTCTCTCATCCTTCTCCCCTCCCTCAGGTAAGCAATCTGATAAGATTTTTCAAACATGTTATTTTCAAAGCTGAACATTGTGTTTACTACTGACCTTCTTTCAGTACCTTTTTGTACATTTTTTTTTAATACTTCTGTTTTCTTCCTCCTTGCCCCACCCTTTCCCCAATTCTGGTGCCCTTATCACTAGTTTTTCTGACTCCCAAGTCCATTATGGAATTCTTCCTCTAAGAAAAATTGATATGTGCTC
Source organism: Gracilinanus agilis (assembly GCF_016433145.1). Lineage (NCBI taxonomy): Eukaryota > Metazoa > Chordata > Mammalia > Didelphimorphia > Didelphidae > Gracilinanus > Gracilinanus agilis. The sequence goes on along the minus strand of NC_058136.1, from coordinate 467,939 downwards.
ATTAGAGATGAGGTTTTTATTGCCTGTGCATTTTTATGTTTTTGTGTTACATAGAAATCTCTTTATTGTTTTTACCATCATTATGAGAAAAGTAGCAGAGTTGAATTAGCTTATTCTCAAATTCAGCAGCATTTCTCTTTGACAAATTTGATAACTATTTCCTTGTCCTTTTTAAATTCTATCTTCTACAAAAATGTTATAATCCATATATGTATAGATCATTTTAGGCTACCAAGTTTACATTCTCCACCTCTGCCCCAAAATCAAACTCGGAATTTCTAATTCCAAGTATACTTTACTTTTAGAAGATAAAAAATAAGCAAAAATTTAAAAATACTATTAAAACCAGTGGAAATGAGCATTGGCTGTGGTGGGGGGAGGGGGGTAGGAAAGGGGTGGAGGTGAGAGTAAGAACATGAATCATGTAACCATGGACAATTTTTCTAAAAAATAAAAAATAAACAAAAATTAAAGCCAGGTATACTTTGGACACTGCTTTCCAAGTCTGATATTTTTACATTGAAGACACTATAATTTTAATTTATGCAATTTCTGTATGGAAAGACACCCTCATTTACAAATAAAAACTTAAAATCTACCTTCTATATGAAATAACCCAATTAGAGGCTGGAAAATATCACTGAATAAATATTAGATAATGCTACTATAATGAAATTCCAGAATTATATAGCTTCTAGAATATAAACTTCTCAGCAGAAAGTTTGATTTCCTATGTGTGAAACGTTATAACAGGCTTAACAGTATGTAACCAGGAAAGCACTTATTTCTGTAAGCTTTTAATCTTTTTAAAGAATTACTTGGAATAAATATGTAAAATGCTTGTCAATTTAAAACACTATAGTTATGATTTTATTCTTGAAGGAAGCTGAAGAGAAAGAAAGAAAATGTTCTACTGAGGTGGAGTCCCTTGAAAAGCATAAGCATTTACTTGAAAATGGAGTTCATGAAGGCCTCAGTGAAGCCATGAGTGAATTAGACGACATTCAACAGCAGTAAGTTCATCTTTTATTCAATTGAGTTTTTTGAAATAAGGGTTCTAATTTAAAATTCTGAATCTTTTAAAACTGAAATATAGTATGGATATTAACAGGGAGCAAGAAGCTATATCAAGAAAAATTTTGAAAATGGGAATACTGAACCAATTTACTTAGTATTGGGGCCAATTTTCCATCTTAATACTATCGGGATATTTGTCAAGAAGAGACATCAAATTATTTGTTATGTTATGTAAGTATAACATGACAATTTTCATTTAATTAAAACAAAACTATTAACAAGTTAACATTTTAATTAAATAAGTCATTTCTGTCAAAAGTATTGAGTAAGTAATGATATATTTAAGAGAACATCTCAGAAATACTAAGAAAAATTGATAATGGGTAAGCAAAAAAGAGTCTATACAATGGATAAAGAGCAAGAAACAATCTCTTGAAGGAAAGAACTGCACTGCTAGAAGAGAACTAGACTTCTACCACAAAGTCTTCTAAAGTGTTTTAGAATCACAATGAGAGATAATAAAATATCTAGCATAAGACTTGAGATAAGACCACTAAAGGAATCCTCAACCTCTCTCTTGACTTCAAGACTCCATTCCTTAAAAGGGGGAAAAAAACTTACTAGATCCTAGCATTCCCTCAGCTATGGTATTACTATCCCTCTTTCCTTTCTCAGGCAATTCCAAGAGATAATTATATAAACTCAGTACTTCCATTCTCCTCTCACTCCTTACCCATAGATTTCAAATATAGTTTCTGACCTCATTAGTAAATTATAACATTCTCTTTTCAAAGTTACTTTATATCCTTTTCTTACTCATCATCCTTCTCAGCCCATCTGCCTTATTTGATACAATTGGCCACTCTTTCCTGGATACTTTTCATGATATTACTCTTCTGGTGCTCCTATTTCTAACCACTTCTCAGTCTCCTTTGATTGTTCATCTACCATATTTAACTCAGAATCTTCCCCAAGTCTGTGTTCTAAGGCCTCTGTTCTTCCCTCCTGCCTATGATGGTGAACCTATGGCATAGGTGCCAAAGATGGCATGCAGAGCACTCTCTGTGGGCATGTGGCTATTCCCCTCTGCCCAGCAACCAATGGAAGCAGACGGAGCAGACAGAGCAGAACTGGAGGGGAGGACATTCCTCACTTCACCCATTTCTCTGCCCAGCAGCCCAATGGGAACGCTTCCTCCCTCCCCTGTTTGGGATTGGGGGGTGGAAGGGGGGTTGAGCACTCCATCTCTAAAAGGTTCACCATCACTGCTCAATGCTTGCTCGCTCTCTCTCTCTCTCTCTCTCTCTCTCTCTCTCTCTCTCTCTCTCTCTCTCTCTCACACACACACACACACACACACACACACACATCCACTCCTTAAATATTATTTCTGTACAATTGACTCATAGATCTTCAACTGTAGTCTCTCTCTCGAGCTCTAATCCAGAATAAATAGTTGTCTATTGAAGATATCAAATTGCCTATCCCAGAGACATCTCAAACTCATTTACATCCAAAACAGAACTCATTATTGTCCCCTCCAAATCTATCTCTCTTCCAAACTTACTGCTTTGTTAAAGATGTCATCGTCTTTCCAGGCACCCAGTTTTACAACCTTGGAGTCGTTTCCTCAATTCTTACTCTCCCTCACTTCATATATCCAAACTGTAATATATTTCTACACTTCTAACATCTAATACTTTCTCTTGATTCACACACATACCACCTTACTTCAGGCTCTCAACTCCTCTTGCATGTTATAATGGCCTCCTAATTAGTCCTTCTACAATTTAGTCCATACTTAAATGCAAATATGTGATTCCTTTCTCAACTCAAGTAGTTTCCATTTGCCTCTAAGATAAAATATAAAGTCCTCTATGTAGCTTTTAAAGCCCTATACAAGGGGGCAGCTAGATGGCACAGTAGATAGAAAGCCAGACCTAGAGACAAGAGGTCCAGGATTTAAATCTGGTCTCAGACATTTCTTAGCTATGTGACCCTGGGCAAGTCACTTAACACCATTGCCAGGTCTTTACCAGTCTTCTGCCTTAGAATCAATACTTAATATCAATTCTAAAACAGAATGTATGGGGTTAAAAAAAATAATAGAATAATATAAAATTCTTTAGAATTTTGGAGTATAAATTAATGAGATTGATAATGTAATATATGCAATTTTGAGTGGAAAGTAACATCAAATTTCCATATGGTACTTGAACACACAAGAAAATAAGTTATCTTAAATTTAACTGGGGAGAAGTAATTGTTGACCTCTACCAAGATCCTACTATACTGCTCCCTTACTCAGTCAACCCTAGTTGTTTCTCACTGCTTCTAAAATAAAACATAAAATCCCCTGTTTTTGTTATTGTTGTTGTTGTGTTTTTTTAACCCTTACCTTCTGCCTTAGGACCAATATGGTCCTAAGGCAGAAGAGTAGTAAGGGCTAGGCATTGGAGGTTAAGTGACTTGCCCAGGGTCACATAGCTAAGAAGTGCCTGAGGGCAGATTTGAACCTAGGACCTCCCCTCTCTAGGACTGGCTCTCAATCCATTGAACCACCCAGCTGCCCCCAATTCCCTATTTTTTTTAAGTCCATCCCAACCTTATCCTAACCTTGTGCTGGTGAACATGCTGGAAGGACTCCCCTCCCTCTTTCCACCACACCTGAAGACATTTCTCCCACCACTCACCCCTCTGCCCAGCAGCCCAAAAGGAGTGCTTCCTCCCTCCCCTGTCTAGGGTAAGGCAGGGGCTCACATGCCATTTGAGGATTGTAGTTTGGGCACTCAGTCTCTAAAAGGTTCGCCATCATTGTCCTAACCTGTCTTTCCGACTTAATACATCATTCTCCTTCCACAGTCTTTGATCCATCCAAATTGTAATTTTAAAAACTACATAGAGGACTTTACCATTTATCTTCAAGACAATTAGAAGTCATTCAGGTTGACTGAGGTTCATACTTAAAGGTGGGCTACATTGATGAAAGAATTAGAACAGAGATTAGGAAGCCATTATAACATGCCAGAGGAGTTGGAAGCCTGAACTAGGGTGGTATGACCCATCATCTCCTTACCTGTCTATTTGTTTTTCCCCACACCTGGAATTCTCCCTTCTAAGCTCTACCTTATTGATTTCCTCCTTTCATGATAAACTTTAAACATCACCATTAACATGAAGGGATTCCCCCAGTTGCTAACTCCTTCCATCTCAGAGTACCTTTTATTTAGTTGTTTTGTACTTATTTATATTTCTTCTATTATCATTATATATGTCCTCATTTGTTCTCCCACTAGAATGTAAGCTTCTGATGATTAAAGATTGTTCATTTAACAAATGTTTGCTGGCTGATTAGGGAACAAATACAGAGTGCCTGTACAGATACAGGAAATGGAGTGCCATATGTGAGGAACAGTTTTTAAAAACTAGTTCAACTGGGCCCTAGAGAGCAAGAAAATGAATAAATAGGATAAAGCTGGAAAAGTATGTTGAGACCAGATTGTGGAAGGCTTTAAATGACAAACAGAACATGTTATATTTGATCCTAGAGGTAATGAGTAGCCACTGGAATTTACAGAGTAATGACATGATCAATTATGTACTTTAGGGAAAATATCTTGACATTTGAGTAGAAACTTTAAGCAAGTAAACTATTAATGAGTTAGTTGACTCCTTCCAAATGAAATAAAAAACATAGCCTGAATTAGGATGCAAAAATTAGGATGAGAAATCAATGATGAAAAGGAGTTGGATGTAAGAAATATCATGGAGATAAAAATACCATTATTTGCTAATTGTTTATATATGTAAAGTGAGGGATAGAGGATAATGCTCAAACTGCATACTGGAGACAATAAGGTAATGTGATGCCTTTAATAGAAAGTTTGGTAGAGAGATAGAGAATAAGTTCTCTGTTTGACATGTTTAGTTTGAGATGTATAAAGAATATCCAGTTAGTTTAAAATAATCAATATGCAATTATTGATGTGCATACTGGAGCTCAAGAGAAAGACTAGGGCTGAATATATAAATCTAGAAGTCATCTGTATTGAGTTGAAAGAAGTGGCTTCTTCCCCTACACCAAGCACTTTTAATCATAACCTTTAATGATCTGGCACCATTTGGCAACTTTCAGTTCTGTCTTCTATTTCCATCAAGGAAATGAAAAATAGAAATTATTTGGGTGAAATTGAAACTACAGAAGCAAAAAAAAAAAAGATTGCAAAGTATCTATGGAGTACAAAGGTGGTCACCAAAAAAGATTCATCTACAACCTAGACACAGACACCTTTCCATGTTGAATAAGAACAATTTTGTTCAACTGTAAAATAGATAGACCTAAGTTAGAACTGTCCAGAAGCCTGGTACCCAGTCCCGAAGCAGTGGTATACCACTGAGTATAAGAGCAAATAGTCATATATACCTCAACAACCTTCTCATCACTATCACTAGCAAAATATAATAGGGCCCCCAGTTCCTCAGGGAGTTCCAAGACCTACCAAGAATGACAAAAATCGTGCATATAAGCAAACACCTCCTGACCCCATATATAACATGATTTTCTTTATACATACATATAATAAAGTTTAATTGATTAATTAAACAGATAGTAAGACATTGCCAACATCAAATATAGTAATAAAATACATCATAATTATACAGCATTTTTCTTTCTCTTGGGATTTGTGGGTATTCAAGGAAGACTAGCATCTCTGATGGGAGAGCTTGCTGAGCCCTTTTCAGGTCCACTTATTTACCTTTGGTGTCCACCTGGCACCAAATCCTTGCCTGTGGCTCCAAAAAGTTGTCACCACACCCAAATAAGCCATCTCAGAGAATGAACCGAACTAAATTGATGGTAACCTATGGGTCACAAACCCATTGGTGAGTTAGGCTACTTCAAGCACATGAAAACTACCTCCAGTAGAATGAGTAAATGAGAATAGTTTGTACCATTGGCCATGAAAGCAGCTGAAGCAGGCAATGTGGAGCACCTAGAGCTTGACCAGACATCAGAGATGCCAAGGTCATTCATTGTACCTCACGCCAGCCATCACCAATGGACTTGGATGTCTTTGGAAGAGAGTGAGGCCAATGATTTTGTTCATCTCTGCCTCACTTAAATCGAATCTGTGCACAAGTCAAGACTTCACTCCCAGGTGTCATAGGTCCTCTTTGAAAATCATGGACAAACAACAGCAAAAAAATCAGAATCACCTAAATTTGGATGGGGGGGGGGGGGGGGGGATAAAACCGCTCTTAATTACACAAGGAAGAGCCAGGACAGAATTATCTTTGGGGGAGGAGCTCCATCTTTAGCTGGTCTGTTGTTTACAGAAAATGTTAAGCTGGTTAGCACATAGATGTCCCAGGGGCTAGTTCCATGTGCTATATAACAACATTCTTTAAACCACACTTTTAAACCAATTCCTGCTGTGTGTGTCCAAGCAGATGCTGACCATTATAAAAATCAGTACAGCATAAAAGCAATAAAGTAGAAATCTGAGGAAATATTAATTTTTATCTTTTCATACCTTGAGATTCTTGACCCTTTGTTCCTCCATTTGAATTTTTTCTAGCTCTATAAAATATTCTTTGGGGATTTTAATTAGTTCAACACTAAATAAGTAAATTTAGGTTTCTATTGGTTCAACCTATCCATTTAAGTCCTTCTTATAACCACCAAAGAACTAGTTAAAATTCTTTTTTTTTTTAAACCCTTACTGTCCGTCTTGGAGTCAATACTGTGTATTGGCTCAAGGCAGAAGAGTGGTAAGGGCTAGGCAATGGGGGTCAAGTGACTTGCCCAGGGTCACACAGCTGGGAGGTGTCTGAGGCCAGATTTGAACCTAGGACTTCCCATCTCTAGGCCTGGCTCTCAATCCAGCTGCCCCCCTAGTTAAAATTCTTAAATGAATTAAACAAAAGTTTTATTCCATAGACGCCAGCTGGTATTACAAACAACAACTGAAGAAAGACGAAAAGTGAGCAATAACTTACAACGTCTCCTAGAAATGGTTGCTACCCATGTTGGATCTGTTGAAGTAAGTAAAAAATTTGTTGGAAAAAAAACTAAACTTTCTCTGAATTTAAAATTCCTTTGCTTAAAGTTCTATTTTCCTACTTTTAAAAAAACACTTAAAACTAATTTTTGTATTCTACAAAAAAATTTATTCTACACTAACTAAATTAGATCTTGTTCATGCCTGTGGCTTCAGTTGTAAAATAAGCATTACAGACTTTTATTTTTTTTAATCCTGGCCATCCATTTTAGAATTATTACTGTGAATTGATTCCAAAGCAAAAGAGTGGTAAGGGATGATGGGAGTTAAGTGGCTTGCCAAGGGTCACACAGCTAGGAACTATTTGAGGTCAGATTTAAACCTATGACCTCCTATCTCTAGGCAACTACCTGATCTCCCTAACCAATAAGAGGTACCACTGACAACATCCAGCAGTGGCAGATCACTGGGTTTTGATGTATAAAAATAGCTAACTCTTAAGGGTTTTACTGGTTAATGCTAAGGTTCTGGGTGGTAAAAATCTTTTAAAATTTTCTATTTCTATAAGTTTATTGAGAAAGGACAGACTAAGAATAAAATAGTTAATGGTGAGCTATAACTTCATCATGAACAAATCATTCCCAATTAATCTCATTTTCCTTTTTTTTTTTTTACTGTTACTAGACTAGTAGATCCCAAAAATGCTGTAAATATCATTTACTTAGATTTTAAATCAACCATTGATAAAGTCCCTAATACAAGACTTATGGATAAAACATAGTTGTTTAGTAAACAGGCATACATTTAAGTGGATTTAGAAAGACTTGAATAGCTAGACTCAAAGAACTGTCATTGATGGTTTATTGTCAACTTGTAAGGAGAGCTTTATTGATGTAGCCTTGGAAATTGCCCTTGTCTCTATGCTATTTGTAGATGACAAAGCTAGGAGGGTTTGCTATCACAAGACAAGATAGGGAAAAAAATCTCAGCAAGTTGAATCTAGTAAGATTGTAATGAAGATAAAAATCTCAGATTTGTGAAGTTGTTATAAACATGGCTAGGTAAGAGTTAATCTGAAGGGGGCAGCTGAGTAGCTCAGTGGATTGAGAGCCAAGCCTAGAGATGGGAGGTCCTAGGTTCAAATCCTGCCTCAGACACTTCCCAGCTATGTGACCCTGGGCAAGTCACTTGACCCCCATTACCTATCCTTACTACTCTTCTGTCTTAGAGGAAGGAAGGGAGGGAGGGGGAAGGAAAGGGAAGGGGAGATGACCTTTACTCCACTAATTCCTAATTTTTCTCTTATCTGTCTTTCTCTTGTCTTCTTTTCCAACTCTGGCCACAGTTGGAAAGAACCTTTCCCACCTCTTGGTGAATATTTATCCCCATTATCTAAAAACCAATCTAGAGGTGAGATAGACAAGTCCCATATAGCTGAGGGGTAGAAATAGCTTGATTGGACCTCTGATTATTTCCTGTGAAAACAGTTCTTAAAGGTGTCATAGTCTTTATTATATTTAGATTATAGGAAAATGGTGCAGAATTCTGTACTGGTGCCTCCAGTGGACATGGAAAATTAGGGCATTTTCCATCTAAAAGGCAGCCCATTAGAACCAATCATCCATTTTCCCATTCTCTAATTTTTCAAGTTTTAATTTTAACATGTGCAAGTTATAGCAATCAAGAATTTATAACATTTTATCTGGCTAAATTCCTTTCCCAGTGTCTCTGAATACTAAGTCCAATCCAGGCTAAGTTCTACACTCCCAGTTTAGACATTCTCAGCTGAACATGCAGCCTACTTTTGTCCCAAACCTTTAACAGCCTGGCCAATAGGGAATCACCCAGACAACTGCCTCTGTGCTGCTCCCATTGTATTTAATATTAGTATCACCCTTTTCCTGGCCTTCCAGTCAAGGATTAGAATCACTTCCCTGTCCACGTCCAGAGGCTGTTGTTTCTTCATGCACCAAAAAAAAAAAAAAAAAAAAAATCAAAATTTAGGACCTAATTCTCTTTTACTTGTCCTGAGTTTTGGAGCACTACATTTTTTCTACCACTGATTGGGGGGGGGAGGGGGGGCGGGAATCTATGCCAGCTGGGATATCTTATGCTTGGAGCCGACTTTCCCACAGTTATAGCCAGATGAAAGAGTCCTCAAAATTCCTGACTAGCTAAGCCAGTTGTTAAAAGGAAAATTCTTTTAGGCTTTTACCCTGATTAATAAAGCAAAAACAAAGAAAATTAAAATGAGTTTATTAAAAATATATCAAAGTAAGGGCCAGCTAGATGGCTCAATAGATAGAAAACCAGACCTAAAGATGGAAAGTCCTAGATTCAAATCCAGCCACAGACACTTCCTCCCTGTATGACCTAAGACAATTTTTAACATANATATATATATATATATATCCCTAATATCTCTTCCCAACCCATATACCACACTATGCCCCTATCTTTGATTTTACACACTAGAATCTATTTCTCCTTCTGTCTTGTAGAATGTAATAATATGTTTAGACTAATATTTTTTAGGTCTGTAATTTGTTTTTTCTTTGTGCATTTATTGGTTTTAAATTATTAACAATTTAATTTTTGTTTTCTCTAGAAGCACTTTGAAGAGCAAATTGTTAGAGTAGACAAAGAGTGTGAAGAATTCATTGCCGAAATTTCCTTGAAAAATATTAAAGAAATCGTAGACAAGTACAAAACGAAAGCTTCTGTTATCTCTTCCAGTGAATGAAAAAGAAATGCAAATTATTGTATTAACAGATGAAGACTTCACTTCTTAAGATATGTCAATGCCAAGTCTTTTTTTTTTTTGACATGACTACTTAAATAGTTTTTTTTAAGTGTCTCATTCCAAGTATCAGTATGCATCAGGGGTAGAAAGTAAGTTAGAATTTTTACTCCCTGCATTTTTACTTACCAACCTGTATCTTTCAGTCATTACTGAATTTATTTTCTAAGTGTTAATCCACCAGTATATTGTATTCATTCATCTTTCTTTATTCTTGATATTCTAGACTCTCCAAAAGACTATTAAAGAATGAGCATGTATTTCTATTTACAATTTAAATTATTCAAATGAAAAACCATATGCTGTGGCCTTCAGAAAAATCAATGGAAGGAAGAAATGCAAAAATAATTGCCAAGAGTTTTTCTTCCTTCCCCTATGATATCATATTCAGTTTAGAATTTTTGCATCATCATCTACAAATATGGCCACTGTGTACATATTATTAGGCACTACAAATATCAATTGGGCTTAAGCCATTAAGAATTATATATTCTGAGGAACTTAAAATCTTTAGTTAAAGACTTATGATTCGATGAACTAATTGTTCTTCCTCCAAATGAGTATGGTTCATATATTGAAACATGTATGGATCTTATTTATAAATTAGACAGTAACACTCCTGTGGCCTCTGAATTCATGATGGCAGTACTCTCTTAGGACATTTATTCTTAGTGTCTAGGTTAATAGATCTCAATAATTGCCTATTATGTGAAGAGCTCTATCTCATTGTATTGAGTCAAAGTAATCCTAATTGGGTCTGTGATAAAATCATATCTCGTCATACATTCTAGTGCTGTAGTGTTGGTAACATTCAAATACTCAATTTGGCCAATAGGGCCAAATTCTATTCAGGCATTTATCATCACTCCCCTCTTTTCACCAACCCTACCTCCCACCACGATCAACTAGGAACCCTACATTACTTGAATAAAGATTCTGCAAAGGCAGATTGATCTGTTTTACAAATAGAAAAATTATAATATTTTAAAGGATCCACTGAGAATTGTCACAAACTACTTGAATGTTATAAAAATTTAGCTCCATAGCAGCTTCATGAAGTTGTTCGGCCAGTAATCTCCAATCTGTATAATCTCTGTCCTGGATAGCTGATAGCTTCAACTAAAAACTCAAAGACTGTCAGCCCAAATTTTTGAGCACCCACCTTACAGTCCTTAATAAGGGATATTTTTCCTAATATTATGTGGAAGGTATACTTGTTTTACTATAAGTCCATACATAACTTTTTATTTTGTGTGTGTCTGTCTGTCTGTTTATATATATATATATATGTATATATATATAGTATATCTATTTTGAGGATCCCTAAATAAATGTTTTTGAGATTTCAAGATGAATGTACTTATTACTTTTAATATTAGAAATCTAATTAAGTAAATAAAGAAGATATTTAATGCCTTAATGAAACAATTAATAAATGAAACAGTATTATTAACCATCTATATGTGCCAGGCACTGGGGTATAATTGAATTACAGATAAAATGAGGGAGACAGTCCTTGCTAATAAGAGAAGAATGTTTTTATTTTATTTTTTTAATTTCATAATAATTCTCATTTTTTATTGTTGTTATTTGAAATAAATTCTTCACATTTCCCATCCCTCCATATTGATGCATTTCCTTAATAAACTACCTTTCAAAAGAGAGATTGAGTGGCTAAAATATCAATATAACAGAAACTCTTCTGCTAGTCTCATAATCCAAAAAAGTCACTGTTAAAAGTCAGGGTATATAACAAAATCTTTCTAGAAGCACTTTTTGTGGCAGAAAAAAATTATAAACAAAGTAGATGCCCATAAATAGGGGAAAGGCCAAATACATTATGGTACCTAAATATTTGTGCATCTGTAAAATGAGCTAGAGAAGAAAATGACAAGCCACTCCAGTATCTATGCTAAGAAAATCCCAAATGGGGTCATGAAGATTCAGATGCAACGGAAAAATGACTAAACAACAAAACCTAAATGTAAAGGAATAGTAATTAATGTGCAATAAAGAACAAATAAACATGATAGAGAAAATGACAAAATGGATGTAATGAAAAGGAAAAAAAATCACAAAATAATTGAAACTGAATTTTTGAAGCATTATAATGAGCAAAGTTTGGTTCCCTAAACATGCCATGAGAAGATAACACACTCCTCCAGAGGGAGCTAAGGTATATAAGTGCTAGATTTGGAATCAAGAAGGCATGAGCCAGTGTAACTTCAGACACTAGTTGTTTGACCTTGGACAAGTCCTCTAACCTCCATTTGCCTCAATTTCCTTAAATATAAAATGAGGATAATAATGATATATACTTTGCCAGGTTTCTGTGATGATCAAATCAGATAATAGTATAAAGTGCTTAGCATATTGCCAGTCACATCCTAAATAATAAATACCTACTCCCTTTCCATACTCCTTTGCAAAGAAAGAAAATAAGATTCTTGGATGTGAAAAACTACATTGAAAAACAAAAATTGTCATATCCAATCTATTAGATTGGCTAACTTTTTTCCTCTATTTCCTCTCCTCTTTCTCTTCAAAATGGTGTGATTTTTTTCATTTTTTATTTAATTAACTTAGAATGGTTTTCCAGGGAGGAATATTTTTAGACAAAGGAGACAGGGAAAAAGTCATGAGACAACTGATTGATTTGTCCTTTTTTTTTTTAATGGTAAGGTTGATATTAAAGGGCAACCAGGTGGCATAATAGATAGAGCACCAAGCTAAGAGTCAGGAAGGTCTGAGTTCAAATGCAGTCTCAAATAGTAGCAAATCACTGAATTCCTATTTAACTCAGTTCCTCATCTGTAAAATGGTGGCACACTGGAAAAGAAAATGGCAAACCACTCCAATATCTTTACCAAGAAAACCTCATGGGGTCACATAGAGTTAGACACAATTGAATGAGATTGATATTGCTGTTCTCAGATCTCACTGTAGTTAGGAAGGGGAGAGAATCAAGTGACAGCATGGAGATGTCTAGGAAGTAAGGTGAATGCTTGCCAATTAGCAGCTTAGGATCTAAGGATGGGAGCTTGAGAAGCCATTTGCCATGAGCTCTACCTCTACTCTTCTTTGTAAAACCTCTCGAATTATCCTATACTCAAATGTAAAATATCTGATATCAAGTAAGGCAGAAAATGCACCAAACAATGCTGACAGGAAAATCCAAGAAAAAGTAAGCCATTTTTCTAGCAGCCCAAAGTACATGTAAAGAGAAACAAGTACTTCTATGAACATTAAAGAAGGGACCTGGCCAGGAGAGGACCACAAGGAGCTCACTAGCCTTAAGAGAATGTTCTAGCCCATACCAGGGCACCATGATGGAAATAGGTGCCACCCAGCAAGCTTTATCACCCCCTATGCAGTTCTGAATCACTATCCTGGGGACAGAATAAGAAGAGGACCTAGATGGAGAGGCCATATCTGAGCTATATACCAAGAGAGGAACAAGTTCTCAACAGCTGTGTGACTAGTTACCCAAGAACAGAGCAAGATCTCAATGCCAGCTTCTAGTGCAGTCTGAAATGTTCAGAGAAATAACCGGAACAGGAATCTCAGACTAACTGGAAGCCTACTAGTTCTTCCTAGCTTCCCAGATGGTTGATAGTAATTTGAGTCCAGAAGCAGCTGACCATTGCTCAAACACAAACCCAGATCAAGAACTTGAAGAACCCAGAACTTTTTTTTTTTGGGGGGGGGGAGGATGGAGATGACAGAGTCATCAGACTTTGCCCTATCTCATACCACTTCGAAGACACTATAAGCTTGCAGGCCTCCAAGCTGAGTTATTCCTTGTAGTACAGAGAGGGGGGACATAACAGTTTTGCAGGCTTTGGCTGAGTTCTAATGTCAGTTAGGAGTTTTAGAATCTTGGGAAAGTTCAATTGGACCTGGGAACTCCTGGAGGGAACTAGGGTCCAGCGGAGCTCATGGGGATTAAACCCTTAGCCTAGTTTTGCAGTTTTTGAGATTTGTTAATTTAGATAAAACCTTTGAATCTCCACACCCTACCTCATTTCCTACCTTCATTTCCCTTACCTAAATGTCTGTGAGGAGTGAATAAGGAGAGTGAATCAGAGAGTTAGTTCAAATCTGTGAGAGTTTAGCCCTATCATTGCAGTAATTTATCTAGAGAGGTTTTGTATCCATCATCCTAATCCCTTTTGATTTCAAAATCACCTTGAGAGTTGAGTAAAGGCAGAACCTTTCTCAGACTTGATTCCTGCTTCCCTTCCCCAACCTGAGGTTTCTCTAAGCAGCTGTTAGGGCTTCCTTGATCCTTTTACCCTGACAATCTAACCTGAGAAGACAATAAACCCCTTTGTGTTTAAAACAGACCTTTTTGGTTACTTCATTAGTTAATTAGTAAGAAAGGGAAGAAGAGGAATAGAATCAACACACTCTGGGTTTGAGGGAAGCTGGGGTATCCATCTTGAAGGAAGTGTAACTTCAAAACAAGTCCCTTCCTGTGATATTAACTAAAGCCTGTAGTTAATTTCAATCAGTCTATTTCCCTTTAGTGTTTGTCTTTAGCCTAAATCCTAGTTTGTATTCTCTGCTGCTGTTTGCCTGTTTAGATTAGTTCATCCTCTCCCTGGCAATCCTTGTTACCTCAGTGTTATACTCCCTGAACTCAGACATGCCCTTATTTCTCCTACCACCTCAACTGCCATCCTTCATCATTGAACCTTCCTCATCCACTATATTGCCTTAACTTCCCTACTACCTAGTCTATTCACTTGATTACCTTCAGCCTTGGATCCCTTGCCTTGTCTTATTCCCTGATCCTACCAGTTATTACCCCTAGCTTCAGCCTCATATTATATCCTGCATCTCCTTATTATATCTTACCTAATCCCCATATTACCTCCCTTCCAAGTCCCCTATAACATCCTGAGACCACATAACACTCAACACTCAGGAAAGCAGCAGAAATTCCTGTTCTTAAAAGCTAATATAGTGGTAGAAATCCTCAAGACAGCCAGAAGAAAGAATGACTCAAAAATATCCAGAAGCAAAATCAAAGAGATTGAAGCCTCTAATAGATGCGAAATAGTATCTCAGAATTGTTTTAATTTGCATTTCTCTAATCTTTAGTGACTTGGAGCTTTTCTTCATTTGACTATAGATAGCTTTAATTTCTTCATCTAGGAACTGTTTTTGTTCATATCCTTTGACCATTTATCAAATGGGGAATGCATTTTATTCTTACAAATTTGGCTCAGTTCTCTATATATTTAAGAAATGAGGCCTTTGTCAGAGACATTTGCTATAAAAAAATTTTTTTCCCAATTTGTTGTGTCCCTTCTAATCTTGGTTGCATTTGTTTTGTTTGTACAGAAACTTTTAAATTTAATGTACTCAAAATTATCCATTTCATTCTTGATAATGTTTCTTATGTCTTGTGTGGTCATAAAGTCTTCTATTACCCATAAGTCTGACAGGAAAGCATCCACGTTCCCCTAATTTATTTATTGTATTCCCCCTTATTTCTAGATAAAGTATCCATTTTGATTTTATCTTGGTATATGGTGTGAGATGTTGGTCTATGCTAGGCATCATATTTCAAGAAATCTTAAATGAAAACTGCCTAATTCTCAAGCAGAGAACAAAGTGAAAATAGAATCCACCATTTATCTCCTGAAAGAAACTTCAAAATGAAAACTCCTAGGAACATCATAGTCAAAATGCAAAGCTTACAGGTCAAAAGAAAAAATACTACAAAACAGCCCAAAAGAAAGAATGTCACTACAAAGGAGCCACAGTAAGAATCACACCACTCTAAAGGAGTGAAAAGTTCAGAATATGACCCTCCAGAAGGCAAAAATAAACTTATAGCCAGACTAAAATTACCCAGAAAAGATAAGTATAGCCCTAGAGGGAGGAGGAATTGGATTTTTAATGAAATAGAGAACTTCCAAGAACTGCTTGTGAAAAAACTAGAACAGTGTAGAAAGTTCAAACACAGAGTTAGGAGAAACATAAAAGTAAGGGTAGACTGGGGGCAGCTGGGTAGCTCAGTGGAGTGAGAGTCAGGCCTAGAGACAGGAGGTCCTAGGTTTAAACCTGACCTCAGCCACTTCCCAGCTGTGTGACCCTGGGCAGGTCACTTGACCCCCATTGCCCACCCTTACCAGTCTTCCACCTATGAGACAATACACCGAAGTACAAGGGTTTAAAAAAAAAAAAAGTAAGGGTAAACTGCTTATATTCTTTTATGAGGACATGATACATGTGTACTCTCTGAACCTATCCACCACCGGTTGAGGAGGAAGTTTAAATAGATTGCCTGGGAATGTGTTTTGAGATCCTACTCCCTGCATCAATTGTTTTAAGACAGTCCTCTAGCATAAGGGTACACCTTCAGGGAGGACATAGGATTCTCTATTGATCCTTGCTTTCTGCAGCTGGAATAGACTCACAGTTCCCAACTCACCCAGTGTAGGTGCAGCTGTCAATAGCTTAAGTCCTTGCCTGGATACCCAGTTTATTTCTAAGGAAATACTCCGTAGGTCAACCAGAGATATCAAGGAGAACAACCCCTTACTGAATTTGAGTACCAAGAATAACATATAAAATAATGAGAGTCAGTTCAATGCAGCTCTTTATTGCAAGCAAATGAAAAGAAGGAGAGAGAAAAGGTGACCTAGCATACCACTCAGGCATACACACTAACATAGAATAAAATTCACCTAAGGACCAGACTGTGTTAAGAAGCACAGAGATGCAGATCCATTCAGCAAGAAAGAATACACGTACTGGAGGGAAGGGTGAGCTCCATCAGAAAGAAGTGATCCTGATGGAAGAGTGGACTCTCAGAGGAAGGAGTGCTCCTGCTGGAGGGAAGGATATTGCTCCAAGGTACTCTTTGGACAGTGAGGTTTTTATACTATGATTTTGGACAGCCTCCCTGGAGCTGGCCAAATTAGGGCAAAATATTATTGGGAGGATGTTATTGGGAAGAAAAAACAAGCTGGTGGTAGACAAAATACTTTGGGGAGAATTTGTTATCAGGGAGAAAAATAAGCTAGTGGTAGATAAAATGTTAATTGGGGATCATAGCTGTACCAAATTTTGAAAAATATTGCTGTCAGATTTTTCCATTAGTATATTCTATAAACTTATAGCCTCCCTTAAAGGGCAACTGTCATGATGGCTTCAAACCTCTCAGTCCTTATCTTATAATGGATTCCATGAGTAGATTCTATAAGCTAAAGCTTCTCTTAAGGCAAAACTCAATCTTATACCAATGGCACTATTATCTTTTAATGATTTTAAAAGAACAATATAAAAGGATGGAAAGAGGACTACAGTAGGAATAAAGAGAAAGGAAGGGATGGGGAAATTGTCTCACACATTTCAGATCTGCAAGTTCATATAAAACAAGGAAGAAGGGATGAGAGAAGTGGGTAACACTTGAATTTCACTCTTATCTGAACTGATCAAAGAAGAAGAGACTAGAAAGAGAGAGCTGGAATACAGAAATACCTTTCACTGAAAAAGGAAATAGTAGAGGAAAGGGAAAAGGGAAAGGAGAAATAAGAGGGAGGATAAGGAAAATTAATGGAAGGAGCAGTCCTAAACAAACTCTATGATTGTTCAAAAAAACTTTAGGGGCTCTCATATTTGGGAATAGCTGAACAAGTTATAGCATATAAATGTGATAGAATACTACTGTCCTATAAGAAATGATATTGTTTCAGAGAAATGAAGACCTGTATTAAATGATTCAAATTGAAGTGAGCAGAACTAGGAGAATATTTGTAAAAATAATTTTGAAAGATTTCAGAATTCTGATCAGTATAATAACTAACCACAATTCTAGGACTTGTGTTAAAACATACTATCTTCTGAAAAAGAAGGTGAAGGACTCAATGCAGAGTGAAACATATTTTTGGGGACATGGCCAATACATGAATTTATTTTGTTCAACTTGTAAAAGATGAAACAGATTATATGGTTGAACTGGAAATTTAAAGTTTGGTCACCAGGAATCCATTACCCAATTCCAAAATAAAAGACCTCAGTCAAGATGACTTTTATGGTGGTTTACTTACAATTTGGTAAGAGTGAAGGTAGGGAAAAAGAGAGAAGAGAGAGAAACTCTGGCCTTCAGGGGCCCCAACAAAAGGGGGTACAGAGGTTAATTCAACAAGGCTTCTAGCCATGAGGCCTCCTCTAAGAAGAGAGGCCTCTTTTGAGGCTGGGGCCTCCAGAAAAGCCAAGGAAAAGGAAAGGGAGTCAACCTAACTTACCCACGTGACAATTCAAAGGGAAGCAGACTGAGGTCTCACCAGAGATCCTCCAGGCCAGGTTCAAAAGGCAAAACCCCTTCACAGGAAGTCACCATTGTATTTAAAAGATAGTTCATTTCGTCACTTCCTGCGTCCACTCCAGTTCTATGTGGACAAATGACGGTCTCAACCTTGTTTCAGACTGCCCAGGGGGAAGTCACTTGTTTTTTATTTGTCACTAGCACATGGGGGTCACAGACCTCCCCCTTCCCGACTTTATTCTAAGTTGGGTGGATGACATATTCCTGGTAGCTAAAGTCTAAAGAATGAATAAGGGTGAGCTAATTCCATTTACACAGACTATACATGTTTGTAACGGGTTTCATTTTTATTTCTCAATTGAATGGAAAGAAAGCATATTTTTGCTGAATAAAAAAATAAAATTTAATTTTTGAAAGTACTTATGGAGGGCAGCTAGGTGGCTTGATGAATTGAGATGGGAGATCCTGGGTTCAAATCTGGCCTTAGACACTTTCTAGCTGTATGACCTTGGGGAGTTACTTAACCCCTATTGCCTAGCCCTTACTACTCTTCTGTCTTGGAACCAATACACAGTATTGATTCTAAGACCAAAGGTAAGGTTTAAAAGAAATATTTATGGATAAGATGGAGAGATGTGTCTTATGTGATAACATATTAAAATATATTCAGAACTGGTAAAATGCCCAGGACAAAGAAGAAAGGGTTTTGAGATAATCTCTCCTTGATCCTATGCCTTTCAATATGTTTAACAATGACTTCAATAAATGCTTAAATGGCATACTTATCACATCTACAGGTGACCAAAACTTGGAGGAATAGTTATTATTATTTTGGATGATTTATAAGATCTTCACAGACACAAATGTGAATTAGCTAAAATTTTATGGGGATAAATGTGAAGTTCTACATGAGTTCAAATAATGTTTTATAAACAAGATGAGGAAGATCTGGCTAGACAACAATCTATATGAAAAAGATCTAGAAATTTTAGGGGACTGGAATTATTACTCAATCTGAGTCAATACTGTGACATAGTAAGCAATAAAACTAATATAAATCTGGATATTTTGACAGATCAGTGAACTCACTGGTATGCGTACTCTTTCTCACCAGTACAGATGGCAATCTATCCACACACCAGCTTGGGTGATTGTTGTCTATGTCTGTATAAGTTATCCATTGAAGACTCAAACTTCATAGTCAAGGCCCACTTCAGCTCCTTTTATTATATCACATGTAAAACAGTAAAGCAAGCCAGGCAATAGATGAATTATAATTTTCGACAGATGAGATGAATTATTACTCACTCTTGCCACACAGCCAACTTCCTTCCTTTTCTAATCACACATAGAATTGAATACATTCTCTGACAAAGGTCTACTTTCTCAAATATATAAGGATCTAAGTCAAATGTACAAGAAATCAAGCCATTCCCCAATAAACAAATGGTCAAGGGATATAAATAGGCAGTTTTCAGTTTAAGAAATCAAAACTATCAATAATCACATGAAAAAGTGTTCTAAATCACCTCCTGATTAGAGAAATGCAAATCAAAACAACTCTGAGGTACCACCTCACACCTAGCAGATTGACCAATACAACAGCAAAGGAAAATAATAAAGGTTGGAGGGGATATGGCAAAATTCAGACACTGAAGCATTGCTGGTGGAATTGTGAATTGATCCAACATTCTGGAAGACAATTTGGAATTATGTCCTATCCCATTGGACTGTTGGGCGGAGGGGCAAATGATATGAAAAAGTGTCATCAGAGGAGGTGGAGAGGAGGAAGGGAGCAGCTCTGCCCAAATCCCTCTGCCTTTCTAGTAATGAACTCTGGTGGGGAGGGGGGAGGAGGACAGCCCCTTGCCCACAGAGAGTGCTCTGTGTACCATCTGTGGCACCCACGCCATAGGTTCACCATCACTAGCCTAGACTAACAGAGGAAGAAAGAGAATGTCTACATATATGTCTTTTAGAAAAAGATATTGAACAGGCCATAAATGAACTTCCTAAGGAAAAAAGCAGCAGAATCAGAAATATTTATCAAATATCAGAATATTTCAAGATCATCTAGTTCCAATATTAAATACTTTAGAACAACTGATTAAGAAAAAGTCCTGCCAAACTCCTTTTATGAAACAAATATGATAGTGCTGATTGCTAAACCAGGAAGAGCAAAAACAGAGAAAGAAAATTACCGGCAAATTTCATTAATGAATATAGACTTCAAATTCCCAAATAAAATATTAGCCAGGAGACTACAACAGCATATCCCAAAGACCAGATAGAATTTATACCAGGTATGCAGGGATGGTTTAATACTGTACCATTTTTTTTAATGCCCGTACTAAGCTAATTAAGTTACTGGAAGTTTTTCTATCTGAACTCCATTGAATATAAAATGAAAAAAAAACAGTGACTCTTTACAAATATCTGATCCTCATGAAAATGTGGTGTGATAGATGCTTTTATTTATTCCCATTTTCAGAGGATGAGGAAATTGAGTCATATGGCTTGCCCAGGTCATTCATTTTCTATGTGTCTGAGGCAAGAATTGAAGAACTACCTTCCCCACCATTCCCCACAAAGTTTTCTTGACTTTGGGAAAGTGTGCTCTCCACTACACAACATTCCATTACTATTTAGAAGTAGCTTTGGATGCTCACATGATGCTATGTTACAAGGAGTCTATGTAGCTTTTAGCATCCTCAGATTGTCATAGAATCAAAAAAAAACACAGGGTGCAAGGGATCTGTAGTTCCAACATTTTATTGTTGTTGTTCAATTGTTTCAGTCATATTTGACTCTTTCAGACATGTCTGACCCCATCTGGGGTTTTCTAGATAAAGATACTGGAGTAATTTGCCACTTTCTTCTCCAACTCATTTTACAGATAAGGAAACTGAGGGTTAAGTAATTTGCCAAGGGCCATCCAGCTATTGAATGTCTGAGGCCAAATTTGAATGAGTCTTTCTGATTCCAAGACCAGCACAGATAAAGGTTTCATATCCAAAATGTATAGAGTACTGTAGGAAAATACAAGTAAGGTAATGGGGTCACCAGGGATATTACAATAAACTAAGTAGTTTGAGGGAACACACTCTAGGATTTATGAGAGACTGGACCAGGGTGAAGAGACCAGAGTTTACTGGATCTCCACAGGAATGGCAGTTGATCTTAACTGTCACCCAGCTTCCACTAGACCAGAGTATAGTAACAGGCTAACAAGATAAAAGGGACTTAATAGCTTTAATTATGTTAGACTAAAAGGTGGGAAAGGATTTCTATACTTAAAATCTAAGGGATAAAACCACAGGGCAATGGGAGGACTTATTCTACTCTTATCTAAGTGATCTAAACTAACACGGCCCAAGGAGCTGTAAATGGAGTCTCTGCGTTTCTGCCTCAAACCTGGAACCTGCCAGGCTTGAACACAGGTAGGGCTTTTGTGGCTTTGGGATTCTCACTGCAATCCACTGATGATCTCTGGATGCCAGGAGCTAAAGTTGTCTCAGGAACCAAGTAGTAAGGGTTTTGCTTGAAGCACTGTCCTCCAGTACTCAAACTTCACCTCTTCTCTTGGCTCTGTAGATCTTATCCTTTTGCTAGATGCCACACCACACAGGATCCCAGGGGAAAACAGGATGTCCTTTGCTCTGAGGTCTCCCAGGCTGGCAACAGTTTTGCCCACCACTAATGGAGTCCACACTCAGGGCACAGACACACTTCCTCCTCCTTCATTCCAACCTGGAATTCCCAGCTTCAGCTCCTTCCTGTTAGCTACAACTTAATTCCTAATAACTAGCTAATCAACTCTTACTCATAATAGTACTTTGTCAAATTTATAAGACTATGAACCATTCTCCAACTGATAAATGGTCAAAAGATATGAAGTTTTTGGATGAAGAAATCAGCTCTTTGTATAACTATATGAAAAATGATCCAGTAAAAATAATTGGTTATATATATAT
This sequence comes from Gracilinanus agilis, assembly GCF_016433145.1. Taxonomy (NCBI): domain Eukaryota; kingdom Metazoa; phylum Chordata; class Mammalia; order Didelphimorphia; family Didelphidae; genus Gracilinanus; species Gracilinanus agilis. Next base: position 445,862 of record NC_058136.1, on the reverse strand, counting down.
ATATATATATATATTCTCCCCCCTCCCCCCAAAAAAACTATGGTATTGTCTTTAACAAATACATCTAAAGTCCACAAGAAGAGTGGCCTCAAACTTAAGAGCCTAACAACATTGAGCCACAGCCATAAAAACACATGGCAAAGGTATACTCCTAACTTTTGGTTTTGGAAGTCCTTTCTCCCTTCATGTAGTCCTTATGCAGCAACTATGGTTGTCCTTGGTATATCTTTCTGCTCTTAGTTGCACCAACTTTGTTTGTGCAAGAACTTTTTAATTTTATGCAACCAACACTGTCCATTTTATTTTCTGTGATCCTCTCTGCCCCTTGTTTGGTCATTAACTCTTCTATTGGCCATAGATCTAAAAAAGTAATTTCTCCCCTGACCTTTAATTCTCTCATGTATCCATGTATATGGTGGAGTGTTTGTTATAGGCTACATACTTAGACTTGACAATGACGGGCAAGAGAGAAATGAGCTAGTATCTCAAGAGAAGAGGAGAGTTAAGGCAAAACGTTTTAGGGTAGTCTTGGGAAGGGAAAACATTCTTTCTCTATTTTTCTAAAAGCATCCTTTTGTAGGTATGGCTTTTGTTTCAACTGTGGTTACCTCCTTCCAACTCTACCTTTCCTCTCAGAGCCTTACTCTGTCCTCTCCCTGGTTCATCCTAAGCCTATTTATACTATTTCTCCCATTATATCTTTTCATTTAGTTGCAGGTAAGAGGTTCTTGATATCTCACTTCTGGCAACTCCACCTCCTTATTGAGTAAGAATCTTCTGTGTTTTCCTAATTAAAGGAAATAACTTTTTTCTCCCCTAAGATTTTTCTTTCTTCTTTCCCTACGAGTCAATCAAGAAGCCTTTGTTAGGAGTTATGTGTCAAGACTGGGGTTACGAAGAAACAATTGAAGCAATTCCCTGCTCTCAAGGAACTAAATTCTATATGCCAAGATTTCTCCTTATTTAAGATATTACTCCTTCATGTTCTTTCTCCTACCTATCTAAGTGGTCCTTCTTAGTCTCCTTTTCTGGATTTTCATCCAGATTGTGCCCACTAATCTTGAGAGTCTTTCATAGTTCTGTTCTAAGTAGGCCCTTTTCTCTTTTTCCCTCATTAGTACTGGTAATCTCATTAGTTCCAGTGGGTTTAATTATCTACTTAAATGATTCTCAGACTTACATAGTCAACCCTTATATCTCTCTCCAGAGATTCAGTGTCTTATCATTTAATTCCCCCTTGAACATCTCTAAAGCAGTGTCCCATAAGCATCTCCAGCTTGACAGACTGAAATCTTTCCCTGAATACTCCTACACAACCAGCTGTTTAGGATCCAAAGCACCTCACTCTCCTCCACCCCCCATATCCACTCTGATGCCAAATATTGTCCTTTCTACCTTTACTACATCTCTTATATATGTCTCTTTCTCTGCACTCACACAGTCACCACCCTGGTGCAGATCCTCATCACCATAGGCCTGGACAGATGAAATAGCCTTCTGGTTGGTCCTCCTGCTTCAAGTCTCTCCGCTCTCTAAACCATCCTACATTCAGATGCCAAAATGACTTTCCTAAAGGATATCTCTCCTACTCAATAAACTCCAGTGGCTCTTTATTACCTCTAGGATCAGAAGTAAAATCCTCTTTGGGATGACAACCTGGTCCTTTTCTACCTTCCCAGTCTTCTTATATTTTATTCTTTTCCAGATCTTTTATGATCCAGCGACATTGGCTTTCTTGTTGTCCCATGAGTCTCCTGACTGAGCTTTTTCTGGGCTGTCCCAGATGCCTGGAATGCTGACCTTCTTCCCCTCTGCCTCCTGGCTTCCCAGGTTTCCTTTAAACCTCACCTTTTGCAAGCAGCCTGTTTCGTTTCTCCTGAATACCAATGCCTTCCCTCTGAGCCTTTTCTTTCCATTCAAAGTATTTATTTTTCATATGTACAATTTACTGAATATTGTACCTCCCTCTCTGGAATGTGAATTCCTTGAAGTCAGAAACTGTTTTTTGCCTTGCATTGTGTCCCCAGCACTGAGCACAATGTCTGGTATGTAGAAAATACTCAATAAATGCCTATTGACTAACCTAATTAAGTACAAATAATAACCAAAGGTAAATACAAAAGTGTGATATGAACCTGTAAAGATCTTTTTGCTATTTAGATGAATGCTTAAGCCCAGAATGCTCTAAGACATTTTAGTCACTTTCTTAGTATAATTCT
>NC_058136.1:421889-443143 GCF_016433145.1 Gracilinanus agilis | reverse complement strand
ATAATATTATATATATGTATATATATAATATATATAACCTTAGACATCTGAAGTCCCTTCCTGCTCCAAAGTTTTAGCTTTAATTTAGATAGCTACCTCTACCTTCTAACTTCCTACCTATGTGACCCTGGGCAAATTACCCAGGGTCAAATAGCTAGGAAGTGTCTGAGGTCAGATTTGAACCATGTCCTCCCCATTCTAGGCTGGGAGCTCTATGCACTGAACCACCTAGCCGCCCCTCAAGGTAGGCTTTAAAGCCAGGTCTTCTGAGTCCAGAACCAATATTCCTTCCACCATATCTTGCTGTCTCCTTGGCAGATTGCCTTCGTAAGTCACTATGCCTGCTAAAAGAGACTGAGACAGACAAACGGAGTCAGAGAGAGAGTCCTGTCTCTTGGAAAAAACTCTTGTAATGAGCCTTTTTGAAGCTGGTACCCAGATGCTGACCCATACTCAAAGACTCTTAAGTTAGAAGCGCATGGTGTTTCAGAAGTCCAGGTTACCACTGATGAGACACCAGAAGATTTTAGGGGAAATTAGCAATACTGCAAGAATCTTTCACTTTACCTATGTGGGTATCTATCCCCTCTGCTGAGATCAAAACTCCAGTAAAACTTACTAGATGGTCTTCTAGAGTTGAGGCCAAAAACGTCCATCACCTTTGGCATAAATGTGGTGATGAGCCTCCCCACGATGAGGAAGACTTGTATGTAAGAGCATTGTTTTAAAGCTAGAAAGGACTTTATGGGCCATTGAGACAATTTCCATACTTTACAGATGGGGAAACTGAATCACAGAGATTAAATGATTTACCCACGTTCACACTGTTGATAAGTCTGAGGCAGGATTTGAAGTCAGGTCTTCCTGATTTCCAGATTTAATGCTCTATCCACTTTCCCACTTAGCCTCTAATAAGAGTTATAATAGGAATGTAATTTAAATGTTTCTGGTTTTGCTTTTTTTTTTTTCTAATCTCCAGGGATTGTTCTCTAGCATTCGGTATGGAAGAGTAGTTATAATCATACTTGTTCCAAAGTGATTTCATCAGGTTGGGTATTCCCTCCCCCAGCAGACACCCAACCCTCTATGCCTTAATAGATGGTTTTCAGGAGTTGCTAGGGCCAAAAATATTCATCACCTAAGTGATGTACCTCTCTGAAATTAGCTGCTTACCTCACAAAGCTGTGGTGAAGAAAGTTGTTTGTAAACCTTCAAGTGCTATATAAATGTGAGCTAATATTAGTATTATTAGCCAGGCTGGGTCCTTAGATGACATACATAATCTGTCACCAAGCCTGAGCTGGGGGCCTTTCCAGCTGGCAGATGCTAGCAGATCTAGCCTTCCAGAACTCGTACCATCTTGGCATGGCCTTCAAGAACCCACCCAGGGTCACCTACAGGCCACCATGAGGCATTAGGAGAGGACATTAGTGGAAGGAAAATACCATATATTTAAAACACGTTTCAATAGACAAAAAACACACAAAAAATTTCCCAGATTTAGAGCTGAAAAGGACTTCAGAGATCACCTAATATAGTGTCATATTTTGTAAGTGAGGAAATTGAAGTCCAAAAAGTCAATCTGTGAGTCAGCAAGCATTTTTGAAGCATTTACTATGTGCCAGGCACTGTGCTAAGCCTTGGAGATATAAAACAAAGTTTAAAAAAACCACCTCCTGCCCTTAAAGAGCTTACAATCTAATGGGGGAGTTGTTGTTCATCTGTTTATTTTTTATTTGTTTTTATAAACTCTTATATTTTCATCTTAGAATCAATACCATGTATGGGTTCCAAAGTGGAAGAGCAATAAAGGCTAGGCAATGGGGGTTAAGTGACAAGGTTACACAGCTAGGAAGTATCTGGGACACATTTGAACCCAGGACCTCCTGTCTTTAGAACTTGCCTTCAATCCACTGAGCCACCTAGCTGCCCTCTGTGCAGTCATTTTAGCTGTATCCTACTCCACATGATCCCATTTGGGGTTTTCTTGGCAAGGCACTAGAATGGTTTGCCATTTCCTTCTCCAGCTAATTTTACAGATGGAGAAACTGAAGCAAACAGGGTAAATTAGCTTACCTAGGGTCACATGGCTAGTATGTGTCTGAGGCCAGATTTGAACTAAAAAAAGATGAATCTTCCTAATTCCAGGCCTGGTGTTGTATACACTATGCTGCCTAGCCGCGTAATATTTTATATGGACTATTACTACTTTTTATACCATATTACCTCAATCATTTTTATTAGTCAATTCTCACTTCTTTACACAAATGAAAAAGAACAGGGGTCATGGACTATCTAAAATGGAAAAGTAGTATGGTATATTGGAGAATGCACTGATTCGTAGTCAACAGATTGGGATTCAAATCTTAGCTCTGCTTAGTTGTTACATATAACGCTTTTCCTTTGGCTTTCCAAACCTCAATTTCCTCATTTGCAAAATAAGGGGGTTGTTAACTTTGAAGGATTTAAAAGCTCTATTCTGCTTCCAAGAAGCAAAACTTAAGACCAACAGAATGACCCACTATGATTCCAAAGCATTCATGATGAAGCATACAACCCGCCTCTTGATAGAAATGTAGTAGATTCAAAATGTAAACAGACATTTTTTAGACATTCATTTCAGAAATTTATTTTGTTTGCCTCTGTGTATTTATTATAAGGATCTTGTTTTCCTTCCCCCCCCCCCAATAGAGAGAGAAAGAGAACAAATGTTTTGCTAATTGAAAAGAAAAATTAACTTTCTTTTGAATAAAAGCTTTGAATTTGGATGATCTCTGAGTTATCTTTTAACTCTAGACCCTAAGATCCCAACAGATAATTAAAAATATATTTGTCTGGTAAATTGCATAAGACAAGAAAGTGATGAGTTCAAGCTCCAGCTCTGCCACTGATGTCAAAAATGGGGATAACAATTCCTGCCATGACTACCTTGAAAGTCTTTTAGGAACATCTAGTGAGATAACAGATGAACTGTATATATAAGACATCATATAAATGTCAAAGATGATATGTGCACAGCAAAATAAAGAATTTCAGAAGGAAGAACAGACTAACAGGATAGTTTTGAAAGCAATATGTGAAATTTATTATATACTTTTTTCTTTTTAAAAAAGTAGTATGAAATGAAGATTTCCACTTTTATTTGCAATCTTCTTTTTACATTCTCCTGTGAATATAGAAATATTCTTTTTCTGGTGTTCAAATTCAGAATGACCCATTCTGAAATTAAATTTAAATTTAAAATTCAGAAATTTTAAAAATTAAAATTTTAAAAATTTTAAATTCAGAAATTTTAAAAATTATAAGAGGCTATGACATGGGCTGCATTTGGCTTCAGACTTTTCAAAAAGTAAGCTTAGAAGGTGTTTTGAAAAAGTGGATTTTAATAGTTTAGGGAAGAGGTGATTGAGGTTCTGAGCTCAGATGGTAACAATGTGAATGGAGAACAGGGTAGAAATGTGAAAGATATTATAAAGATTAACTCAACAGGATCTGGGACTTGGTTAGATGAAGAAGTTGAAGGAGAAAGAATAGTCAAAACCTACTTTCAGTGGCAGCTAGGTAGCTCATTGGATTGAGAGCCAAGACTGGAGATGGGGAGTCCTGGATTAAAATCTGACCAGACACTTCCTAGCTATGTGATCCTGGACAAATCACTTAACCCCACTTTCCTAGTCCTTACTGCTCTTCTGCCTTGGAACTGATACTTAGTATTGATTCTAAGATGGAAGGAAAGGATTTTTTAAAATTATTTTCAAGTCTGAGTGAATGGAAGGATAGTGGTACCATTAACAGAGCTAGGAAGGTCAGGGAGAAGTGAGTGATTTGGCAACAGGGAAAAACCAATCATATAGTAGTTTGAGTTGAAGTGTTAGGGAGTTCCCTTTGTTTCTCCAAGTCTCCATCTAGGTGTTGTAAGTCACTTAGCATAGTGCCTGACTCATAGTAAGTGCTATATAAATGTTAGCTGCTATTATTATTTGATCAACAATCAATCAATCAGACTGTGGCTTAGTCACCTATATACCCACAACAGCTAGCACAGAGTCTTGCATTTAAAAGAGGCAAAGTAAATGTATGAGTTTTTACAAAAATGAATGAATATGTAACCCAAAGCCTGAGACTCCTTAACTCTGGCCTCCCACAGAATGGATTGAATATTGAGGGATAAGTAGCCCCAAAAGAGCAACTGTTGAGTAATTTATTACCTCAATTCAGAATTTACTCTAGGAAAATCTCCAAATATAGATTGCTTAGGTCTTGATTTCCACAGATGTGGGTAACAGAGTCCTCAGATCCTATATAAATGCTCAGGATAATAAATGCATACTGGATACAGGATAGTCTTTATTCCCCACCCACCTATAATAGAAAATATAGACAACACAGAAGACTCAGAGGAGCCAATAAACAAATAAAAGGGCTCACAGTACACAATATAATTGTCCTCTCCAATGAGTCATAAAGTCTCTACCAGGGTTTTAAAGTCCTAATTTCTACCAGGGCCATAAAGCCCTAATTCCATAACATTTCTACCAGGGTCATAAAGTCCTAATTCTATAACAGCATTGTTTGGACTTCCCTCAAAGGGAAACTAGACTTAGCACTGTCAGGAAGTCAATATGCCAACATTCTAGAATCAGGTAGCTAAGAAATCCCCCCTCCTCTAACCAGGAGATGAGAGTTCAAGGGTGAAATCATCCCTAACTTTCCTCTAGAAGCATATTGGAGAACACGTAGAATTTCTTCACATTTCTCCACTATATTCCATCATTCCCAACTACTGCTACCTCTTGAGCCTGAAAAGTCTACTTAGGTTTCTAGTTTCTGTTCTGTGTTCATAAAAGGACATGAAAAGCAAGAAAAAGAAAATCAATTCAACTGGGCAACCTCTTCTTGGTGCCTTTGAACAAAGACATGCAGTTTCTTTTTTTTTTCCTTTTTTTATTTAGAATATTTTTCCATGGTTACATGATTCATGATTTCCCGCCCCCTCACTCTTTCTCCCCCCCCCCCAGCTGACAAGCAGTTCCATTGGGTTATATATGTATCATTGTTCAAAACCTATTACTGTGTTATTCATATTTGCAGTAGAGTGATCTTTTAACATCAAAACCCTAATCATATCCATATCGAACTACATAACTAATCATATGTTTTTCTTCTGCATTTCTGTTCCACAGTTCTTTCTCTGGATGTGGATAGCATTCTTTCTCATAAGTTCCTTTGGGTAAGACATGCAGTTTCTATGGGCTTCTTCATTGGCATGAACTAGGTTTGCTTTGAGATCTGTTGTGCTCTCAGGACTTCTAAAACAGGGCAAAAAGGAGCCATAAAAGACTGAACAGGTCTTTTGTGTTTTTTTTTTCATTTTTTATTTATTTTCATTTTTATTCTCTAAAAAAAGAGAGAGAGAGAGAGAGAGAGAGAGAGAGAGAGAAAGATGGCTCCTCCCACAAAAAAATCCATCCTTCCAAGCCCTCTATGTAAAGAGGCTGCATAGCCTACTAGATAAGTACCTAGATATTTAGACAGGAAGCTCTGCAATATAAATGTATAATCTATATCAAATTGTTTGCCTTCTAAAGAAGAAGGGAGGGAGAGAAATCAAAGATTTTTTTGAAAGAATGTTTAAAAATTTTGTTTACATGTAATTGAGAAAGAAAATGAAAAAAAAGAATGAAAAGAAAAAAAAGCCTGGGAAAACTTACATGAACTGATTAAAAGTGAAGAGAGCAGAACCAGGAGAACATTGTACACAATAACAGCAATATTGTACAGTGAACAACTATGAATCACAGCTATTGTCAACAATGACAGTCCCAAATCATTCATGATAAAAAATGTCATCTGTTTTCAGATAAAGAATTGATGGAGTCTGAATACAGATCAAAGCATACTTTTTAAATTTTTTTCTTTTTTTGGGGTGTTCATCTGGGTCTTCTTTTGTAACATATCAAATATGTAAATATATTTTGCATGACTGCACATGTAAAACCTATATCAAATTGTTTGCTTTCTCAAGGAAAAGGAAAGGGAGAGAGGGAGAGAATTTGGGACTTAAATATTTTTTTAATGAATGTTAAAAAAAATGTTTATACATGTGATTGAGAAAAAAAATTTTAAAGCTAGGATGTAGCTGAAAAGAAAAATCCTACGTCAAACACTTCCTGTCTGTGTACCACTTGGCAAGTCATTTATCATCAGATCATAGTCAAAACTGGAAAGGACCTTAGAAACCAACTTCCTATTTTATAGATGAGGAAACAGAGACTTAACAAGACTAAGTGATTTGCCCAGTATCTTGTAAGCTTTTAAACATCTGAGGCAAAATTTATACCCAGGTCTTCTTGACTCCAGGTCCAATGTTCTATTCCCTACTCCAGTGATTCCCAAACTTTTTTGGCCTACCTCCCCCTTTCCAGAAAAAATATTACTTAGCGCCCTGGAAATTAATTTTTTAAAATTTTAATAGCAATTAATAGGAAAGATAAATGCACCTGTGGCCATCACCACCCCACTAGATCGCTGCAGCACCCACCAGAGGGCAGTGGCACCCACTTTGGGAATCACTGCCCTACTCCATTAAGCCTCTCATTTCAAGACTGTGAACCGTGATCAACTCATCTATAAGATAAGGGGGTTAGACTCAATGGCCTGTAAGGTTTTTCTAGTTCTGAAGCTATGATTCTTTAATCCAAGAACAACCAATTCATTTTGGAGGGAGTTTCAGTCCCTGAAACTATCCTGTAGGCAAAGGATCCTCAAATTTTTGGTCTCAGGATCCCTTTATGTACTTAAACAGAGGTGCCAAACACATGGTGTAGGGCAGCACTCTAGAGCCATATTGGTGAACTTATGGCTGGAGCATACTGGAGGGGACTCCTCCTCTCCCCCTCTCCATGTGCACATGAGGAAATTTCTCATATTGCCTGCCCCTCTGCCCAGCAGCCCAATGGGAGCACTTCCTTCTTCCCCTGTCTAGGGTAAGGAGGAAGGGACATATGAGGGTTGTGGTTTGGGCACTTAGTCTCTAAAAGATTCACCATCGTTTTATCATTGGGAAATATTTCATGAAATAGACAAAAGTCCAATAGAACATAGATGATGATAATATATGGTTTTCTAAGTTTATAGACAGTTTGTGGGGATTCTTATGTAGAGTTTAGTAGTTCTTGTTTTATTTTATTAGAAATTAAAAGCCTCTTAATATTGTTTCTGTTGAGGCAAGTAGGTGGCACAATGGATAGAGTGGGCTGGAGTCAGGAGGACTCCTCTTCCTGAGTTCAAATCCAGTCTCAGACACTTACTAGCTGTGTGACTCTGGGCAAGTCACTTAACCTTATTGGCCCTAGTTTTCTCATCTGGAAAATGAGCTGGAAAAAGAAATAGCAAACTACTCTAGTATCTTTACCAAGAAAACCCCAAACAAGGTCAGGAAGAGTTGGACATGATTGAAAAATAACTAAAAAATATTATTATAAAAATTGTTTAAACTCTCTGACCCTCAGAAAGCTCAGGAGACCCCCAGAGAACAACTACCATAGGAGATATGAAGGGTCAGCTCTAAAGCAAACAGCTCACCTTGGATTAGCCTAAATTCCTAAGACTTAGAATACTCTGCCAGGAGTTGTCCTCTTAACAGGATATCCATAGACATAAAGATCCACAAGCCACGAGGAGAATTAGGATCAATGAAGTGTTCCCCACAAAGTCTAGTCTTCTGGGAAGCTCATTAAATTGGGCTGGGAACTCTCCTTCTTTATGGATAAATAACAAGTCAGATGATCAGACCCCTTAAAGATTTCCCCTATGAAACACAAGATAGCACAAGGATGGTTCTCTTTTTTATGGGAGTCACCTGCTCCAATTCACACTAGCAAGTGTCATAGTCAGGATTCAAACATGAGTCTCTTGAAACCAAGCCCAGTGCTCACGATGCCCCCTCTTTTTTAGATTTGTGGAAACAGAGACCCAGAGAAATTAAGGGTTTTTGCTCAAAATCACTGTAAAAGAAAGAATGACTTAAGAACTGACTATGCTCAGCCCAGGTCTAGCTCTTACACCCTATAATCGAAGGGGGAAAAAACCATAAATGGGGCATCTGTCCTCAGGGGGCTGACAATAGAACCAAGAGCTGATATGTCCTTGTGATAATAGGATCACAGATTTAGAGCTACCAGGTAGTGCATATGCATATGCAATAATAGGTATTCTTAAACTATTATTGTATACACCACGTATGCTTATTATATATATACCAATCTATGCATGTGTATCTGTAGATATGCCCAAAAAGCAGAGAACCTACATGGAATCAAGAATTTGACTAAATATACCCATATATAAGCTAATATAACTGATATATTACTCTACTACCCTTATGGACACATGTAGATATGCCTAAAAGGCAGATGGCTTACATGGAGATAACCAAGAGTTTGCATATATATATATGTGTATATATATATATATTATTTTTTTTGCAAAAAAAAAATTTTTTTTTAAGTCTGACAGTTTATACAGTGGTTCCACAACCATGATCCCTCACTTCAGTAAAGGCATGAAGGTGCTTTCTTATCTCTTCTTTGAAGCCAAGCTTGGTCATTTTTTCACAGCATTCAATTTCTATCGTTTTGATTTTTGTTGTTCTTTCCATTTACATTGATTGTCATAGCCACTGTGTATGTTTTCCTGGTTTCTTTTTCTTCGCTTTGCATCAGTTCATTATGTCTTCCCATGATTCTCTCAATTCAGGTAAGTCTTCTCATGCTTCTCTGTTGTCATATTCATTTTTTACATCTGTAATCTTTCATTACATAATGTTCACTTGTGACAATTATTTTAGCTATTCCTCAAAAGACAGGCAGCTACTCTGTTTCCAGTTTTTTGCTATTACATATTTTTAAAAAGCACTGCTATAAGCATTTTGAAATAGGGTCTTTCTTTTTCATCATTGAGCTCCTTGGGGTCAAATAGAGAACAGAATATTTTGAAAGTTTATCTTGTCAGTTAATGGTGCTTAAGGGTGGAATTTCTGGGTCAAAGGGTACGGGTATTTTAGTCTCTTTTTCTTAGCATAATTTCCAATTGCCTTCCAGAATGGTTGGACCAATTCACACTTCCAGCAGCAGCGCATTAACGGTCCTGTCTTTCCACAATTGCTTCAAGATTGAGTATTCGATAACCCAATCCTGATAGGGTCTCCCACCCCTTGATACAAATTCCCTTGAAATGGGGCTCCTCGCCCTCAGGTCACCTCTCCAGACTAACCAAAGGCTGTTCTTCACACAGGGATATTCCCCCTATTAGTTAATGTTCGGCAAACATCATTCAGTTCATTCACTCAGTTCCCCTTTCTTTCTTCTCCCTGGGCTGCACTCCTCTCTTCTCTGGATCTCTTATTCACCCCAAAGCTCCTCATCTCTGCCCCCAGGTTCCCCCACATAGGTCTCTTCTTTCTCCAAAAGCCCTCGCCGTCCCGGATCTCCCAGCAAAAAGGCCTGCAGCCCCTCCTCAACTGAAAGACTCACAGGAGGCCAGAGCAGGAGGTGCAGACAAAGCTGCCCATGGTGATGTCCACATATGTGACCCCACGCTAGGCACACTCGAAACAGTGGCGGTTCCACCCAGCTGCTGCACCTGGTGGCACCACACCTCCAAAGCCGCCAGCGCCTCTGCTTTCCCACTGCCATCGCAGCCCCCGGGACCCTGGCCCTTTTTCCGCAGCCATCATCATCATCATCATCATCATCATCATCATCATCATCGCTTCCCCCTCCCCGCCCTGCCCCTCTTCAGCCGCCTCTCCTCAGACACCAGCACTGCCACCTTCTATTGCCTATATATATTTTGATGTTTTTATTGGGCCATTTCAGTCATGTCCAACTCTTCATGACTCCATTTGGGGTTTTCTTGGCAAAGATAGTGGAGTGGAATCACTTGCCATTCCTTCTCCAGCTCATTTTCCAGACAAGGAAACTGAGGCAAACAAGGTTAAGTGACTTGCCCAAGGTCACATGGCTAATGAGTATCTGAGGACAGATTTGAACTCAGGTCCTCTTGACTCCCAGGCCAGTTCTCTATTCACTGGGCCACCTAGCTGTACCTATAATATATGTGTGTGTGTGTGTATGCATGTGTGTGTACATATAGATTTATATACATATATACTAACATATTACTATGCTATTATATCTACTTATGGAGATATGCAAAAAAGATGCATGTAGATAACCTAGAGTTTATATGTATACATGCACATAGAATAACACATTACTATATACTATATTATTATAATATACTATTATATGTTATATTATGTATCTTTGTATAAGTCAAAATGCCCCAAACCAGATAATTTACATGTAGAAAACTGAGAACTTGACTAGATGTGTATTTAAAAGGTAGAATCATTGAGACCATAGCAAGAGAAGTGAAAAAAAAACACATTAGATTCTTGGAATTATGAGGCCTGGGTCTGAGTCCCAGTTCTGCCACTAATTTGCTATGTGATTTTGGGCCTATTACTATCTGTCTCTGTGCTTCAGTTTATAAAATGTAAAATGAGGGGGTGGGTGTTAGAACCTCTGGCCATAATAGTTTATAGTCTATGATTCTATAAAGCAAAATGTATGAAATAGAACCAGTGATACTTTCCCTCCTCTCCAGCCTTTTGTCCTGTCTTAGTATCAGCTCTATAACAGAAGAGCAGTAAGGGCTAGGCAATTGAGATTAAGTGACTTGCCCAGGATCACACAGCTAGGAAGTGTCTGAGGCCAGATTTGAACCCAGGACCTCCTGACTCCAAGCCCGGGATCCTATGCGCTGGGCTAGCTAGCATCCCCTGTTTCCCCTTCTTAACGGTTTCTTAGGTACCTTGGACCCTCAGCCCCAGGACATTAAACCTAAAGCGCACAGCCAAGAGGCTCTTCTTCCAATTCTAGCCAAGATGCCTCCTGATACAATTTCCCTGTAGAACTAAAGGAGACGTCTGGGAGTCGGGGTGGGGGTGGGGGAACCTGACTCCTAATCATCCCTCTGGTCCCCATCTGTAGTGGAAATCATAGCTGGTCCTTCAGTCAGGTACAGTTTTCATCACATGCTTTGAATCCTCTAAGAGGGTCCAAGAGAATCAGCTGAAATGAGCATCCCTCTAGGCAGAAAGGCGTGTTGGCCTTTTCCAAGATAACAGGGAACAAATGAACCCTAAAGAATCCTAGGAAAAGGTAAACAGGTCTACGCCTTAATGGCTCGGTAATTACCGGGCTGTGATGGGCTTGTATGTCTATAAAAATAGTTTAGTTGGCCCTGTCCTGTACAAAACAAATTGGGCTCATACACAGCTCAGCAACTTAATGAAAGGAATGCTCTAATTGCCTCTGCAAGAGCCCAGCATCTTCCAAACTCCATGTGCTCTTAAACCCTATTCTAATTAAATATAAGAATTAGAGCATTTTTTCCCCAGCTGCCCCATCACCACAGTGGGCACTCGGAGGTGTCCCAATAAAAGCATTCAATGCTGTTCAGTACATCACTTGGATCCAATTAAGTGGATGCCCCCTGAAGATCAGAGGTCTGTAGATGGGAAAAGAGCCTGGATGTCATCTGATCTACCCTCTTCTTTGACAGAAAGAGACACTGAAGAAATGAGAAGTCAAGTGACTTTCCTGAAGTTACGAGCCGAGTAAGGAAGAGCCCAGATTGGAAACCATCTTCTGGCTCCAAATGGAGTATTCTTCCCACAGCCCCACACTACCTGATTTCTGACTAAATGGCATGACCATATATTATGATACTCATGGAGAGCTCTGTGAGTCAGGTTCATAATGAACACTTTACCTCTTTACCTTTTCTCTTTACCTCTTCAGTTTTACATAGTGCCTTCCCAACAGCAAACCTTTGGGGAGAAGTGGAGGGAGGTTTGGAATGTGTTATCAGCAAAAGAAAATGTAAATAATTTGCCCATCAAATAAGTCTCAGAGGCTAAATTGAAATCCCAACCTTCTGATTCATAAATAAACAAATATAGAACAGTTGGGTGGCTCAGTGGATTGAGAGCCAGACCTAGAGACAGGAGGTCCTGGGTCCAAATCTGGTCTCAGATACTTCCTGGCTGTGTGACCCTGGACAAGTCACTAACCCCCATTGCCTAGCCCTTACTGCTCTTCTGCTTTGAAACCAATATACGAGACAGTATTGATTCTAAGAAGGAAGGTAAGGATTTTTAAATAAATTTTAAAATATACTATATAAAAAATAAATATTTTAAATGAATAAATAATTAAATAATTCATCTCTTGGAAGCACCATTTACCATACTGTTGATCTTCCTCTGCTTCTAATTCTCCTAATCAGTCGTGTGACCTCTGTCAAGTCATTTAACCCCTATGGGCCTCAGTTCCCTCCTTAGTCATCCTAAGATTCTAAATATAAACCATCAGATAACTAGACGTGGTCCTATCCCAAACCTAAATATTCAAAGCCTAATAATAAATAATCTTTATCTCCCAAGAATAGACATTCATTATGTTATTTGGTTTCATACCAAGCCCGTGAGCTCAGGAAACACAGGGGATGACTAGTTCCATTTCACAGATGAGGAAGCAGAGACCCTGGGAGGCAAAGTGATTTAAATAGAGCCATGCCCAATGTCACAGGAAGGGTCAGCAGGAAAACTTGAGCCTCCTGACTTCCCTGTTTGGAAGAAGCAAAATGAAATACAATTTAGGCTTCCACCTGATCTCGTAGGATCAGGAAGTGGGCACACTCCTAAGGAAGAGTACTAGCTGTTTTTTCTTAGACAAATCAGGTGATCTCTCTGGGTCTCGGTTACCCAAGTTGTCAAAGGGAAAACAGGCTGCTTTCACTCCCGTCTTAAATACCAGTTTAGGAAAAGATGGAAAATTACAATATGGTCCGTATGATCCATGCTCCATGGCCACTAGATGGCAGGTCAAAAGTCCTGAGTGCTCCAGGTATGCCGGGATGACCCTCACAGGAGGAACTAGGATCATTTCTGCCTTCTAGCAATCCTGGGGCATTTCCTCTTATTGGTTAGTGTTTGAGAGGAGCAGCCTTGGTAAGTGGCTCTTCTAAGCATGCGTTGTGTTGAAATAAGTCTTTCAGTCCAGGATATGTAGGTGTTTGGGGAACTGAAAGGTTCAGGCTGACCTCACCCAAGCACAGACTGATCTGATCACAGAATCACAGGATGTCATGGCTGAAAAGGGCCTTACTCTAATCACTTAATTCTAACAGAGAAGGAAGCAGCGACCCTGAGGAGCTAAGTGACTTGCCCACAGTGAGGAAATGTGCAAGCCTGGCCACTAAGGATTCAAACCTAGCTCTTGGGGCTCTAGTGATAGGGAGCAGAGCTGGGATTTCATTGATAAAGGTTGCTCCTCAGGGAGGAAATTCACTCTATCAATACAGATCGGTTCTTTTCTCTGCCACCTACAGAAAAGTGTCCAGAGCACCAAGAGATTACGGGGCTTGTTAGGGTCACCCAAACCCATATATGTCAGAGGCAGGACTTGAACTGGACTTCCTGTCTCCAATGTCAGTCTTCTACATTATGCCATGAAAATCCAGTTTTTCCAGCTTCGAGTACAGTGGTTTTTCTGGGCTCCCTTTCTTGGATCTCTCCCACCTCTAAGTAATCCTGCTAGATTCATCAAAACGTCATTTTTGTGCATGGCTAATGCAGAAATTTGCTTTGCATGTCAATACATATTTGTAGTGATTTTTATTTTTCTTCTCTTCACAGAGACCGGAAGAGAGGAAGGAAAGAGAGAATTTGAAACTGAAAATAATTTTTTTAAACTCTTACCTTCTATCTTAGAATCAATACTTTGTACTGGTTCCAAGGCAGAAGAGCAGTAAGGGCTAGGCAATGAGGATTAAGTGACTTGCCCAGGGTCACACAAGTAGGAAAAGTATCTGAGGCTAGATTTGAACCCAGGACTTTCATTCTCTATGCCTACATATTTGTATCTATATGCTTATAAATATCTATATCTGTCTATAAATATCTATTGAAAGAGATAAATATCTATATAGAAAAAGAAATCTATCACTATATCTCTATATTTATGTTTGCAAATATATGTCTATATATTTGTAGATATCTATCAATAGCTATAGATCTATGCCTATAGATATATCTCTATATCCATCTATAGTTACCTGTTTGTAGATATCTATTTATATGTCTATAGACAGCTATGTCTTTATAGTTGTCTATAAATTTCTACAGAAATAGAGCTAGAATCCAGTTGGTTGGTCAAATGCTTTCACCATCAGACTGCACCAAAGATATATTGGTAAATGTTTAACAACCAGCTTGAGTGAACAAAGGTTGTGCACAGGACACACTTTTAAGTTTAATCTGTACCATTAACATTTTCTCCATCGTTTTCTTAAATCTAGACAATCAACAGAACAATAAAACGATCCCTTATTTAAAGTATTTGCTGATTTCCAAGGCGTAAATGCTCACATTGGAAATTTAACAATCAGCCCAAGAACTAGTTTGAGCCAACTCCAGCAAGCCCTTGGACCCCTCCCTAACTACTCTCTTTTACTAGCCTCAGTCCTCAAAGAAAGCTTGAAATTCATTCAGAAAAGCTCCTTCACTATTCTGTCCACTCTCTGCCTATTACAACCTCTGGTGGTTTTTTACATTCATGCAGATCCCTTTCTTATTATGCTCTCTACACTTCTCTGCTTAAGTAGATCCTACCCATTGTTTGGAGGTCAACTCATGTCCCTCCCTTCCCATGAAAACTTCCCTTAACACTCAGTCCACCATGCTCTCTCCCTCCTCTGAGCTCTACGTACCATTATTCTCTGACTATCTGAGCAAAGTCAAGTAACCTCCCTCAGATTCAGCTCCCTCATCTGTAAAACGAGGATAAAACCAGTATCTACCTCACAAAGTTGCTGTGAGGATGAAATGAGATAACAGATGTAAATTGCTTTGCAAAAGGAGTTGGAAATTGAGGAGATGCCCATCACCTGGGGAATGGTTGAACAAATTGTGGCATAGGATTGTAATGGAATATTATTGTACTAAAAGAAATGATAAACGGGACAATTTCAGAAAAACCTGGAAAGTTTTGTGTAAACTGATGCAGAGTAAAGTAAACAGAACCAGGACAACATTGTATACAGTAGCAACAATACTGTTTGGTGGTCAACAGTGAATGATTTGGATATTCTCAGCAATTCAATGATCCAAGACAATTCCAAAGGACTCATGATGAAAAATGCTCTCTACCTGCAGAGAAAGACCTGAGGGAGTCTGGAATACAGATCAAGCATACCATTTTTTACTCTATTTTCTTCATAGTTTTTTCTTTCTTTTTTGGTGATGTGTCTTCTTCTACAACACGATGAATATAGATATACGTATTACATAAAAGCACATGTGTAACGTATATCAAAATGCTTACTGTGTCAAGGAGGGAAGAAAGGAAAGGAGGGCGAGAATTTGGAACTCAAAAACATAAGAAAATGAATGTTAAATATTGTTTCTACATATAACTGGAGGAAAAAATAAATTATTGCTGAAAAATATTACTTTGCGAACCTTAAAGTACTGTATAAATGCTTGCTATTAATAGCAGTAGTATTATCTCCCACTTGGGCATTTAACCTTCTAAAGATGTAAGCTCCTTAAGGGCAGGAAATATGTCTTAAGTAAGAGATGTTATTCCTCTGCTCAAAAGTCTTCAATAAAAAGGGGAAAAAAAAGTCTTCATTGTTTCCTTGTAAAGTTCAAACTTCTTTGCCTAGCATTCAAGGTCTTCCACTGTCTGGTTCTACCTTAGCATTCCAGACTTCTGTTATTCCCTCCATGTACTCATTTCATAAGTAGAATCCAAAAGGGCTGCTAGGTGGCACAATGGATAAAGAGCAAAGAAGTTAAATGCCCAAGGTCACACAGTTAGTGTTTGAGGCCAGATTTGAACTCAGGAAAAATCATTTTCCTGAGTTCAAATCCAGCCTTAGACACTTACTAGCTGTGTGACTCTGGACAAATTACTTAACTTTGTTGGCCTCAGTTCTCCCATCTGTAAAATGAGCTGCAGAAGGAAACAGCAAACCACTCTAGTATTTTTGCCAAGAAAACAGCTTCCTGAGTTCAAATCCAACTTCAAACACTAGCTGTATGACCCTGAGCAAGTCACTTAACCTTATTGGCCTCACTTCCCTATCTATAAAATGAGCCACAGAAGGAAATGTCAAACCACTCTAGGAGCTTTGCCAAGAAAACCCCAAATGGAGTCATGAGGAGTCGGACACAACTGAAATGATTCAACAACAATGGAATTCCAAAATGGAATATTCCTTGCCAAATTTGAACATATCCTGTACCCTTCTGCCTCAAAGCCTTTCTTCTCCTTGTCCCTTCCTCCTGAATATCCTCCCTTCCCTTTTCCTCTGTTAAATTCTTTCCCATCCTTTGTTTTTTTTTAAATTTTAATAATCATATTTAATTGTTTAAGATTGTTTTCTTTCTGGTCCCCTAAAGCTCTACACAAGAAACTTGTTCCAGGCTAGGGATTTCCCATCCTTTAAAGCCTAATTCAGATGCCACTTCCTCCAGGATGTTCCCCCTTGATGTCTCCTTGGTAATGAGTTTCTCCCTCAGATTAATTTATTTTATTTTTTGATTTATTATCACTGCCAAGGTCATCCTGGGTCATCACCAGTCACCCTGACTTTTCTCTTGCCATTGGTCTTTGTTGACTGGAAAAGGGGGTGAGACCAACAATTCTGGTCAACTCTGCCTCACTCAGATCCAATTCATGAGTAAGTCATCACCCCATGATGTCACTGGTCCTCTTTGAAAATAAAGGACAAACAACAACAACATTGTATGACCTCGTTTGTGTTAATGACCTTCTCCATAACTCATTTTCCTATCTATAAAGTAAGCTCTTATTTACTGATTAGATGGTGAGTTCTTTGAGATCAGGTCATTCTTTAATACAATTAATAAAGCTGATGATAATTACTCCTACTTAGATAGCACTTTTTAACCTAGATGGCACCTATGACGATGATGAACAGTGTTCAACAAATACATACTAAAGGCAATTTAAATGGGGCAGCTAGGGAGCACAGTGGATAGAGCACCAGCCTGGAGAGAGAAGGTCCTTAGTTAAAATCTGACTTCCCCATACTTCCTAGCTGTGTGACCCTAGGCAAGTCACTTAACCCCCACCTTCTAGACCTTATTGCCCTTCTGCCTTAGAACCAATATACAGTATTAATTCTAAGATGAAAGGTAAAGGTTTAAAAAAAAAAAAAGAATTGATACTAAGAAGGTAAGGGTTTAAAAAAAAGAAAAAGAAAAAAAGAAATGAATTTACATGTTTAATACACCAATATTTGATGTAACACAAGTGCACTAGATCCATCTAGAAGAACCAAAATACCAAAGCCCCAGGCCTTGAATGGCCCTCCCCCAGAAAGTCTTTCTAGACTATCTCAGTTGATAATACTTTCTCCCCTCCTTAATCTCCTGCAACACTTTCCATATTTAGGGCCATGTTTAACATAGTCATTCTATAGTCTATTTTCATCATAAAACATATGTGCAAATAAATGGGGCAGGACTGGACTTGTGATTTCGTTGCTATAAGGAATTCTCAGAAGAGTTCCTTTACCAAAGCAGATTCACACTAGCTCTATAATTTGGAGTCTTTGAGAATTGCCTGGGGGCCCTGAGATTTTAATTGACTCGCCTGGGGTCACACAGCCAGTTCATGTCAGAGGGTGGGACTTGAACTCAAGCTACCTCTCATATAAAATGCATTGGGAGAATTTATTTTTCATATATTGTATTAATTACTCCATCAGGCTCTAGATTAGAAAAGCCCTGATCATTTCTTATTTATTAGAGGATTCCTGTGCCAAGGTCTTGGTACCATCCAGTCTATGATTTGTGCATTTTCTTTCTTCTTAGGAATTCAAAGAAATGTGTTCCTTTCACAAAATCTGGCTAACAGGAAAGTTTTACAAGGATTCTTTTCCTGCCTACATGACAGCCTTAACAACCATTACCTGTCAGTTTACGGGGAAGGGCTGAGAATTTGATGGACCATCTTCGAATTAACTATTAACCAATTAGAGATCTCTTGGGATGTTCAAGGGATGAGCTGAATAATGAGCTCCCAAAGGTGTCTATAGGTACCTGGGCCAGGGATTTCAGGGTCTTGGATTTATTGAGAATATCTTTTGACCAGATTAGGATGTCTTGACTGGTCCATTAATAAATTATTTTACAATCAAGACATACTGCCTCTCAGGAATTTCAGTTGTTACAGCATATATGTTGGGGGGAAAGGAGGAAGGAATATATTAAAAATATATGTGGGTGTGTATATAAATGAATGTATAAAGTAGAACATCTGTTCTTGGGGTCAAGAAGACTCCAAGTCCTTCTTCTGACACATCCTAACTATGTGACCTTGGGCAAGTCACCTAAACTTTCAATGGCCCAAGGCAACTCTCTAAGGCTAGAAGATAAAGAAAAATGTGCCTCCCTGGTACTGATAGAGAAAAATGTCCTCGACTTTACGACTATGAAATGATAGGTCCAGATCATAAATAAATGTAGATATTAGGTGTAGATTTTAGATTTTATTTATTTAATATATGTACATAGATGTGGGCACATTTATAAATATCTCTACATTTAGGTGTGTCAAATCTATATATGTATGTTTATCCATAAATACATATAGTGCAAGCATTTATGTCTATATATGTGTTCAATATATATGTAAATGTATTGTATGTTTATTGTTTGTGAGCATTTATAGATGAATCTAGGTAAGTATGTTCTATCTATATGTAATATATGTAATATAGTATGAACATTTATAACTATATGCATATATATGAAATATATTTGCATATGCACACAAAAATACAGATGTTGTATCTTAATATTTGTAAATTCATGTGTTTGTGTTAAATATTTGTATAGATATATTGTAATAAACAGATATTATATGTGAACATTTATAGATATATGTATCTAGGTGTATATACTAAATATATGTGTAGGTATATGTGAAATATATTAGATGAGCATTTATAAATACATGCAACATTGAGTATATTTGTGTACATATATAAATATATATGTTATAGCTTGGTATTTCTAAATATATGTATATTTTTATAGGTGTAATACATTTACAGATTATTGTAATATACATATATATTGTGTTGAATATTTATTGGTGTCAGTATCAGACATATAATGTGTATGTGTGTGCATGTGTAATATAGCATGTGCATGTTTATGAACATGTATGCATGTGTGTTTGTCTGTGTGTATATATATGAAATATCAATGCATTACATCTTGGAATTTGAAAATATCTGTATCTTCATACATATTATATACATATGTATAAGATACATGTTCATTTGTGGATCTTTATATATTTGTTGATGTGTTTATTTGTATTCATGTTTATGTGTAACATATTATGGGTGAGCATTTATAAATATATGTATGTATACATCAGATCTATTTGTATAATGTGAATATCAAATACGTGTGGTATGGAACCATTTTTATATTTATGTTTGCATGTGTGGATATGCATGGATATAGATATGTGTGGATGTAATACACACATGTGTCAGCATTTATACAAGTGTATACATAAATCTATGTCTGTAAATATACATTGTACATTGTTATATACATTATTAGAATTTGTTTTTATATAGACATTTCTAATCTATACTACATATTTAAATATGTTAATTGTTTAAATTTATATATAATATACACAGTAAATATAATGTAGCATATAAAATATATTTGTGTGTACATTCTTAGAATTTATATATGTGTGTTATATATTATATGTTTATATGTACATTATTAGAATTGTATATATAACATTTGTGTATTATATAAGCTTACATGTTCACTTAGAATATATTATATTATATATAGTTATATGTGCATTGTTAGAATTCTTATATATAATATGTGTATTATATATAACAAATAGTTATGTGTACATCATTAGAATTTATATGTGTAACATATGCATGTATATTATATACATATTTATATGTACTTTGTTAGAATTTATATGTGTAATATATGTGCATTGTATATTATATATATTTATATGTACATTGTTAGAAATTTTATTTTTCACATACTGTATTATTTTTATATCAGGGTCTTGGATAATAAAGGCCCCAAATCAATTCCTGTATATTAGGGAGAATTCCTGAGCCAGGCCTGGCAGCATTTGGTCTATAGATTTTTGCTTTCTCTTTGTCCTGAGGAATGTGGTCCTTTCACAAAGACTCTTGGCAAACATGCAATGGGAAAGTTCTGCAATGATATTTTTCTAGTGTGCATGCCCTGTTCACCTATGGGGATGGTGGAGGATGGCTAGGTGGATGGACCTCCTCTTAAATTAGCTGTCACCAATTAAAGATGTCTGGAAATAGTCAAGGAAGGGGTGACTAATGAGCTCCTAAAAATCCATGTTTTAGGCTGCCTGACTCACAAGCTTGGGTGGGTCATCCCTGGTCCCGAGAAAGAGCCCTGGAGACCCCATGTTACTTTATCGGTTATGATGCTGGCCTAACCCATAAATCTGATATAATCCAGAAATGTATATTCTTACCCAAAAATCAGTCTCTCAAGATAATTTTAATTGTAACAGTATATGTAAATGTACATATAAAAATATAAAATACATCTATATAAATGTTCTCTAAAATTAAGTATAGAAAAAGTCACTAAGGATTTCTGGTGATGAGCAGCAGTCCTTTGAGGAGGAATATTACATGGCACTTGAGTACTAAAGATATTTTAGAGGGCAGCTAGGTGTTGTTTTTTAAACCAGGACAGTATGTCTTGAGTTTGAACAGAGCTGATACAAGTTGGAGAAATTATGCAAAGAGTGGAAAGTTAAGGATTGAGAGTATGTCCTAGAGATGGGAGGTTCTAGGTTCAAATTTGGTCTCAGATACTTCCTAGCTGTGTGACTCCTGGACAAGTCACTTAACTTCCATTGCCTACCCTTACTGCTCTTCTGCCTTAGAACCAATACACAGTATTGAGTCTAGGATTGAAGGTAAAGGAGAAAGAAAGAAAGAAAGAAAGAAAGAAAGAAAGAAAGAAAGAAAGAAAGAAAGAAAGAAAGAAAGAAAGAAAGAAAGAAAGAAAGAAAGAAAGAAAGAAAGAAAGGTGT
>NC_058136.1:407246-421389 GCF_016433145.1 Gracilinanus agilis | reverse complement strand
AATGATTCCATTGAAGACATTCTTCTCCCAGTGTATAACCTCAGTCTCTCCAGTAGTGGAAGATATCCTTCCAGCTCTGAGCTTGATTGCCAAACATCAACTAGTGTTGTTCTACTTGAATTTTCTATCATTGCTTAGGCTTTGAAGGAAGGGTCACATTTGGTGCTCCGGAAACTGGCTTGGCTCTGTCTAGGGCAGTGGTTCCCAAACTTTTTTGGCCTACCGCCCCCTTTCCAGAAAAAATATTACTTAGCACCCTGGAAATTATGAAACTATTTATTGAACTCAGAATAGAATGTAATACAAAAAAAGTGTGGCCATCACGGCTCCCCTGGATCCCTGCAGCACCCACCAGGGGGTGGTAGCGCCCACTTTGGGAATCACTGCTCTAGACCTATGAGTTGAGGCTACTTTGCTTCTATTTCCATCAGTCCAAAATGGTACAGCCTTTTCTGATTTAGAATTCCGTCCCTTCAGATCCATCTCAGAGATTAGACACGGGACAGGGCAGAGGTATCTGTCTTCATAAGGAGGAAAGGACCCTGACTGGGAACTTGATTTTTCTCTTGAGACCTCCCATTAGCAGGAATTTATTTGTCATAATAGCCCGTCACAACCAGTCACACATAAACTGAGCAAAATTAACCTGAGTCATATTCTTGTAACCTTGTTATAAAATGAGCAGAATGTCTACATGGTAACTGAGAGAATGTGTGTATCCTGAATGTATCCTGAGAGAAAATTCCCAGGATACACAAAGCTAAAGCTGAATGAGACCTCAGAAGCCTTATAGACTGTCTTCCTTAATTTAAAGGTGAAGAAACTGAGGTTCACAGAAGTCAATTTGCTCCAAGTCATACAGTAAGCTTTGTAGGTGGTATTTGAACCCAGTCAATTTGGGTTCTGACTCCAGTCAATACTCTTCATTGCTTCACATTGATCATCCTAGGTATTAAGAGTAGATAGATGAATAATTCTTTTTTCTCCTTAGTCTTGAACTGAAATTCTTGAAGCTGGAAAGGACTTAGACTCAAAGGAACAAACCTAATGGTAGAAATTTAGGCACATTGACACACTCCTAAAAATGACCACCTTCATAAAGTGAGCTTAGTCTCTTCTTCTCCTTCCTCCAAGCATTACTGCCTGGTTCATGAGGTCCTCTCTTGTCTCTTCAGAGGGAGATCCGTTGGGCCAGTTTGGCATTAGCCGAATTGGGGATGAGTGGAAGATCACCACCAAGAAGGCTCTAGACCGGGAACATATTGCCAAGTACTTGCTCAAGGTGACAGCATCGGATGGCAAATTCCAGGCCTCTACTCCAGTGGAGGTGTTTGTTCTGGACATTAATGACAACAGCCCCCAATGCACACAGGTAAGAATCTCCAGAAGGAAGAGAAGATGGGCAGAGAAAGAGTTAAGGATGATGGGAAAGGATGGGGAAATAGAGAAAAATGAGGGGAAGAGGGAGGAGGAGTAGGGAAGAGGGTGATCTTGAGTGGAGTTCCAAGCTCTGTCCTATTTTTTTTTTACTAATGACTTGGATGAAGACTGGTATGTCATGGTTATTAGATTTGCAGATGACATGAAGCTGGAAGGGCTGGGTAACATGCTGAATGACATAATCTGGTCCAAAAAGATTGAGAACTTAGAATGATGGATCAGATCCCAAAAGATGAAAATTAGTAGAGACTATTTTAGGTCCCCACTTTTTTTTTAAATCACTACAAGATGAGAAAATTATGGCTAGATAACAATTCATATGGAAACGTTGTGGGCAGTCTGCAAACCTGCGAGCCCAAATAAAAGAACATGGAGACCAAAATGTTAACATAGTAGACCTTATTTTTAAAAAATTATATACATATATATATTTATATATATGTATGTATACCTAGAGGTAGCAAGGTGGCTCAGTGAATTGAGAGCAAGACTGAGATATGGAAGGTCCTGGGTTCAAATCTGGCCTCAGACACTTCCCAGCTATGTGACCCTGGGCAAGTCACTTAATTCTCATTATCTAGCCCTTGCCACTCTTCTGCCTTGAAACCAATACACAATATTGATTCTAAGACAGAAGGTAAGGGTTAAAAAAAAAGATATGTACAGATCAAGTGATATGATCATTCTTCTGCCTTGGTCCCTGGTTGTCCCATGCCTGAAGTTCTGGGTTCCCACATTTTGTGTTCAGTTCTAGGCACCACACTTTTGGAAGGAATTTGATAAGTTAGAATGGTTTCAGAGAAATGCAACCAGGATGGTTAGAGGTCTGGACAGCCAAATAGTGAAAGGACTGGGCATCAAGATATACAAAGATAGGTTGAGGGAACTGGGCATTAGGGAATAAGGGGAGATCTATCTTCAAATATTTTGAGGGCTATTATGTATAAGAGAAATCACAATCATTCTGCTTGGCCCCAAAGAGCAGAACTGGGACTGACAGGTGGAAGTTGCCTAGAGACATTGTGACTGAATAGAAGGAAAAACTTGCCCTCATGAGATTTTGTCCAGAGAAGTGGATCTAACTGTTTGGTTTGGGGAACCCATTACACTACTAAAAATTGTCAAGGACTCTAAAGATCTTTTGTTCATCTGGGTTATATTTGCTGATATTTACTATATTGGAAATTTAAACTGATACTTTAAAATGTTAATTAATTCACTTAAAAATAATGGTAATAAACCCATTACATGTTATTAGAAACTAGTGAAAAATAATTACACTTTCCATGAACCAAAAAAATAATGGTAATAAATTCATTTCATGTTAACAGAAACATTTCTAATGAAAAAATATGTTTTCCGTGAACAAGCAAATTTTGTGAAAGAAGTGGCTTTTTTTTTTACATATTTTTGTATATATTTAATGTTTGGCTTTCTAGAAGACAGCTAGATTCTCATATCTACTTCGGCATTCACTCTGTTGGGACATGATGTGGTTGAAGTAAATGGAGAAAATCTGACCTTACACAGATATGGAATTGGAAAAAAAGTAGTTTAATAGGGGCATAATTTATTATTATGAAAAGTTGTACTTCTTGGACTTCCTGAGTCTTGAGGATCCTGTGAATGGGTCCTGAAGAATTGCAGTGGTTCAAAGACCACACTGAGAAGAGAGAGGAAGAGAAGAGCTAGAGCAAGAGAGAAAAGCAAGAGAGAGAAGAGGAAAGGATAGAAAGAAAGGAGAAGGGGGACACAGGAGAGGAGAAAAGTAAGAGGAAATGGATAGAGGGAAAGGGGTAAAGGGAGAGATTAGGAGTGGAACAGAAAGTAAAGAAGGAAAGGTAGAGAAGGTAGGAATGGAGAAAGAAAGAACAAAGCAATCAGCTAGACCTCCTTCCTTAGAGCCTAGCGATCATTCACTCTCTTTCCTATTGTTTCTTAATCTCATCTGACCTAGTGGGGCATCTTAGCTTCTTGGACCCTTTGGGAAATTACATGGCCTTTGGTATCCATGAGAGCCTCTCTCTAGCCACCCATCTGCTGATCCATTGGCCTGGGGGCTTTATCTATTACTTCCTTTGCCCAAGATTTATACTTCACAAATCATCTAAAGCTACTTCCCAGTTCCTCAGTCAGACTCAGTCTGGGACACAGCTGGGAACTGGTCAGGATGCTTCAGTGATGGGAGCAAGGTAAGGTGGGGAGTGAGGAAGTGCACTAGCCTAGTCCCTATCTAGCTTTCTACTAGGTCAAATCATTCATCTATTTGTGATGTACCTTTCAGAATTCCTTACTCATCCTCAGCCTGGGCCTTTACACCCATATTAAATAAGTCTTCCATCCTTGTCTTGCCTTAAGTGCCTTTCCTCTCTCCCAATCCCACCCCTTCCTGAATATGGAGTGTTTTGTAATTGGAGGATGGGGAGATTCCAAGGCCACCCATCCAGCCATCCCTGAGAAAAACAAACACTGTGCCTTTTGCGTGGAAGGGAATGGAACTTAGGGAAGACATCCAACCTTTCCTTTGGGAAAGGAGGCCCCATGGACTTGTTGATTTATTTATTGAGTTATTGTTGATGAGCAGCTCCTACCCCTAGCCTACCTGGGCATGGAATTGCCAACCACAGGGCATGTGGAGGCAGTGGTGGTGTCCACCTTGTGCCCACCCAATGCCTACCAGATGGAAGAGAAGCCTGGCTGGCAGGCTATTTGTGCCAGGGGAATGAATGATGTCCAAGAGAAAAATTGGGTGCTGTCCAAGTTTGGCACCCATCCCATACTGATGTCACCCAAATCTCTCTAGGCAGTGCCAATTCCTAGTGTTCACTGAGTGTGAACTCAGGACCAGCCAGCCAAGTGTTTGGCTTTGCCATATTGGCACTGCTTAGGACCAGATCTGGGGAAAGCTGTAGGTCTGAGCAGTTGAGATTCTGCTAGGCAATGAGGATGGATTGGGGGGGGCAGAGACTAACTTTTTGATGGGAAAGACCACTGTTTGGTTTGGAATTTCTTTGTCCCCGTACCTGGAGGTATAGTTCCATGTTATCGCCATGTCCACCTTATAAATACTACCTACGTTCCCTTCTTCTCTCTCTAACTCTCAGTGGGCCTTTTGTGGGTTAGGTTGGATAGTGTTTCTCTCACACTTGGATAAAGCATTCTGTCATGTGTTTATCACAATATGTTGGTTGGACCAGTAACAAATGCCTTTCTATCTCCCTCTGCCTCCCCTTCTCTTTCTCTTTTCTGTTCTCTACTCCTGTCTTTATTCTCTATTTTTCCTCTTCCTCCTCCTCTTCTTCTCTCTTTCTCTTTCTGTCTCTCTTCTCTTTCTCCTCCTGACTCTCTGCCTTGTTTCTCTTCCTTCTCTGATTCTTCCTTCTCTCTCTCCTTTTCCCTGCACTCTCCCTTCTTTTTCTTCTTTTTCTTTCTTTTTTCTTTCTCCTTCTTTGTTCTTTTCCCTCCTCTTATCTTTCTTCTCTCTTTCTCCTTTCTTCTTTCTTTCTATCCTCTCCTTTTTCCCTTCTCTTTCCTCTTTCTTTTTTTTCCTTGCCTTCTCTCCTCTCTTATTTTACCTCTCCATTTCCCTTCCTTTTTTATTCCTCTTTCTTTTTTCTCCTCTTCTTCCTCCTCCTTTTCCTTCTCCTCTTCCATTTTCTTTATCTATCTTTATTTCAGATTCTCTACTCTAGCAAAGTTCCAGAAGACATGCTCCCAGGACACTTTATTTTGCAAGTTACTGCGACAGACCTGGACACTGGTGTTAATGCCCTGGTCACATATTCTCTTCATGGCCCCGGTGCTGATGAGTTCAAGTTGGATCCTTATACAGGTGGGATCCTTATACAGGTGTTAGAGGGAAGCAATCTGAACCAATATTTATTGAACACGTACCATGTACTTAGAACCATTCAAGGCTTTGCATGGAAAATAGAAAAGGATGATAAGATGTATTCATTGCCTTTTGGTAGCTGTGGCCTAGATCTATCCCTAGATTTATCCTGTTACTCCTCTGTTCAGTGGTTTCCTCTTGTTGGCCAAGGAAAGTTCAGGATCTTTTGCTTGGCATTCAAGGCCCTCCATATCTATCACCATCCTACTTTTCTAGCCTTATCTCGTAAACTCCATCTCTGTTACTTGCAAACCAAACTATTCATTTTCCCAGTAAATTTTCCATATCTTCTCACCTTCATGCCTTTACTCATACTAGATCTTCTACCTAGAATGCTTGTGCCTCATCCTCCCTCTTTTCCCCAACCTCTTGATATCCTTCCCTTCCTCCTAAAGTTCAGCTCATATATTATCTCTTCTTTGTGGCTACTCCTCCCCTTGACCCACTGCTGCCCTAGTCAGTCATGACCTTTCTTTGCTTCTACTTTTCTTGTAATAATGATTGTACAGAGAATAGCCAACATTCACATCACACTTTAAAGTTTGCAAAGATTATTATCTTTATTCTCATGTGATCCTCAGAACAATCTTGTGAGGTAGGTTCTATAATTATACCCACTTCACAGATGGCAATAAATGAAGCTGAGAGAGGTAAAGTGACTTCCTTAGGATCAAATAGTTAATCAGTATCGGAGCACGGATTCAAACCTAGATCTTCTTGACTACAGTTCTAGCACACTATCTGTTAACACCATCTTACTACCTAATACATTTATCATGTACTATTTTTCTTTTTTCTTTTTTATGTACTATTTTTAATTATAATTGGTATGTAAATATTTTTGTCCAGACCTAAGATTTTATCTCTACCTTATATCTTCACTGTATTTTATTTTTCATTATAATTATTTGTCAAAAATAGTCCAGACCTATGATTTTCTCATTCTTGAGAACTACTGTCATAGCAACTCTGTCCCTTGATGCAGATGCAATGAAATTAATATGGATAATAATAGCTAGTATTTCTATAGTACTTTAAGATTGCAAATTAATTTCTATGCATTGTGAGCTCCTTGAAGGCAAGGAGCATTTCTGATTGGAACTTGTGTACTCTACCCTTGCCCCAAGCCTAGTAGTCATTGGAGTAGGTGCTTAATAAATATTTGTTTTAATTGGACAGATGAAAAAATGCACATGAAGCAAGGATGTTTACTTAATGATTAATAATAATAATAAATATCTAGAATTTACATGGCATCTACTACGTGTCAGGTATGCTAATAAACACTTTTTACAAATATTATCTTAGTTGATCCTAACAATCCTTCGCTATAGGTACTCTTATTATCCCCATTTTTACAGATGAAGAAACAGAGGCTAACAGAGGCAAAGTAACTTGCCCACACAACTAATAAGTGACTGAAGCCATATTTGAATTCAAGTCTTTCTTCTGATTCCAGGCTTAGCACTCTATGCACCAAACTGCCTAACAGTATGAGGTCATACAAAGATAATATATTATTAAGGGCTGAATGCTATGAATTTTATATTTGATGTGAGTTCTGTAGAGTCAGAGGTAAATTCAGGTAGGAAAAATAAGAGAAGCCTCCATTGAAATGATGGTCTTTTAAATTATTTTTTTATTCAACAATGTTTTATTTTCCCAATTACATGTAATAATAATTTTCAACATATGCTTTGCAAAATTATAAGATCCAAACCATCTCTCTCCCTCTCACTTTCTTCCCCCTTCTCAGAAATGGTAAGCAATTTGATCTGGGCCATACTTGTGTTATCATGCAAAACACACTTCCATATTGGCCATTGTTGTAAAAGCACACTCAAACAAAAACAAAACCCCAAAATAAAACCATAAATACACTGATGTGAAAGATTGCTTTTTGAACTTGGGTTCAAATATGGCCTCAGAGATTTCTTAGCTATGTGACCCTGGGCAAGTCACTTAACCTCCGTTGCCCAGCCCTTACCACTCTTCTGCCTTGGAAGCAATACTTAGTTTTGATGCTAAGAGAGAAGGTGAGGGTTTTTTAAAAAAACCAACTATCGAGGCCCATTCCCCAGAAGGTAAGCTCCCTGGGTGTTCAGCCGTTCTGTCCTGAACAAAGACCAGTAGGACTGGTTATCATTTTCTCCCCAGACTTTTGTGGCACAAACCCTGTTGACCTCTGGGAAAGTTCACCAGTTCCAATTTTGCCTCCCAGGGGAGCTGACTACCCTCATGCTTCTGGACCGAGAAAAGAAGAATGTGTACTATCTGGTGGCCAAAGCCACAGATGGAGGGGGGCGGTCGTGCCAAGCAGATGTGACCATCCGGGTAGAGGATGTGAATGACAACGCACCCAGGTTCTTCCCCAGCCACTGCTCTGTGGCCGTCTTTGACAACACCACCGTGAAGACACCCATAGCTGTTGTTTTTGCCCGGGATCCAGACGAAGGTAAGTTACGATGGAGCTGAAGGCCAATTCTTTTGGGGCAGATCATCAGCTCCAACCATGGAGGACGACCAAAGGCCCACATTTATAAATAGCATGGATAAGCAGCGGCTTTGCTCCTTATTCAAAAGAGGCAGTGATAACTTTGGCACTAATTGTATTATTAAAAATCTGGACAATTAGAAAGAAAAGCCAGAAGTGTGTACTTAACACTGTACTAGATTGATACCAAGAAAATAAAATCTTTGCCCTCAAGAGGCTTACAGTATACTTGAGGCGACACAGTTACAGGTGCACATATACACACACCCATTGTTCTAACAACTTACATCAAGGGGAAAACCATGTTTATAACCTGAGCACACATTGTTAATGGGCTGCAGAGTAAAGGAATGATAAGGAAGTTGGTAGAATTAATCTAAGAAGGCTTCTCAGAGGAGGTATTTGAGTTAGTTTTTTTTTTTTTTTACCCTTACCTTTCACCTTAGAATCAATATTATGTATTGGTTCCAAGACAGAAGAGTGGTAAGGGCTAGGCAATGGTGGTTAAGTGACTTGCCCAGGGTCACACAGCTGGGAAGTGTATTTTTTTTAATAATCCTTATTTTCTGTCCTAGTAACAACTCTAACTGAAAGGTAAGTCCTGGGCCATTGGGATTAAGTGACATCTAGGAAGAGTCTGAGACCAGATTTGAACCCAGGTCCTGCCAGCTCCAGGCCTGTTTCTATCCACTGTGCTACCTAGCTTCCCCTTGACCTAGGTTTTGAAGGAGGGCAGGGGTATGGATTATCAAGTATTGTAACAGGGTGCCTGGCTAGTGTAAAGGCAAAGAAACAGGAATTAGTAAACCTTATGTGGGAGATGCCAAGCAGATTGGCTTGGAATAGAAGGAACTTAGTGGGAAGGAAGGAGAAGATGAAATGGGAATCATCTGGTAGGGGTGGGGGTAGGGAGGAGAACTCTGATTGTATGATGAAATGATCCAGAAGGAAAGAGATAGTTCTCATAACTTAATTTTAGACCTTATTCTCCAGGATGCTTAAATTAGAGCTGCTAGGTGATGCAGTGGGTGGAGTCCTGGGTCTAGAGTCAGGAAAACTCATTTTCCTGAATTCATATCTGGTCTCAGACACTTACTAGCCATGTGACTCTAGACAAGTCACTTAACCTTGTTTGCCTCAGTTTCCTCATCTGTAAAATGAAGTTGAGAAAGAAATGACAAAGTGCTCCAGTATCTTTGCCAAGAAAACCCCAAATGAAGGGTTGAATATGACTAAAATGACTAAACAACAACAAATAACTGTACCAAAGAGACAGTGTGGAATAGTAAACAGAGATCCAGCCTTGGAGTCAGGAAAACCTGAATTCACATTTTGCCTTTAACACATACCTATTGTGTGACTTGAGGGGTATTTAAAAGGCTTTTGTTCCAGAGAGGGATTAAACTTTTTCTGCTTGTATACTTGTAAGCAGAAATAGGACCATTGGGTAGAAGTTAAAAAAAGAATGATTTTTTGGTTCAATTTAAGGAAAAAATTTTTTTAAATTAAGTTTATTTAATTAATTAATTTGGAATATTTTTCTATGGTTACATTAATCATGTTCTTTCCCTCCCCTCCTTTCACTCCCCTCTAATAGCCAATGAGCAGTTCCACTGGGTTTTATATGTGTCATTGATCAAGACCTATTTCCATATTATTAATATTTGCATTAGGGCTATCATTTAGAGTCTGCATCCCCAATCATATCCCCATTGACCCATGTGATCAAGCAGTTGTTTTTCTTCTGTGTTTCCGCTCCCACAGTTCTTTCTCTGGATATGGATAGCGTTCTTTCTCATAAGTCCCTCAGAATTGTCCTGGATCATTGTGTTGCTGTTAGTAGAGAAGTCTATTATATTCAATTGTACCACAGTGTATCAGTCTCTGTGTATAAGGTTCGCCTGGTTCTGCTCCTTTCACTCTGCATCAGTTCCTGGAGGTCTTTTCGGTTCACATGGAATTCCTCCATTTCATTATTCCTTTTAGCACAATAGTATTCCATCACCAACATATACCACAATTTGTTCAGCCATTCCCCAATTGAAGGGCACCCCCTCATTTTCCAATTTTTTACCACCACAAAGAGTGTGGCTATAAATATTTTTGCACAAGTCTTTTTAAGGAAACTTTCTGACAATTGTCACTATTCAAAAATGAAACGGGTTGTCTTTCAAGTTCTCCAATGCTGTAAGTCTTAAAGTAGAGGCCTGATGATCGCTTACTGGGGATCTTTTAGAAGGGATTTATGCTTCAAACAGGAGTTGAGCCAGATGGCCTTTCAGGTCACTTTCAACCCTAGTCTATTTTTCATAGAGTCACTACATTAAGAATTCCCTCCATTCTGCAACCCTAGGAAGAGCAATTTTTTTTTTCCACAGAGGGTCTTGAAGGTCAGCCCTAGGAGTTTGATATTAATATTGTTTCCCTCCCAACAGGTATTAATGCCCAGGTGTCCTATTCCCTGGTGGGCTCAGCTGATGGTCACTTTTCCATAGAGGCCACGACAGGGGTGGTCCGTCTGGAGAAGCCACTGCAGGAGATGCAGCAGGAGGTCCTGGAACTGATAGTAAGGGCTTCAGACCAAGGGACCCCAACCCCACTGTCTACACTGGGCACAATCACAGTCTCTGTGGTGAACTTGGCTGACTACCTGCCTGTGTTTCTAAACACTGAGCACAATGTGCAGGTCCCTGAAGATGCCCAACCAGGCACTGAAGTCTTGAGATTGGGCCCACTCACCCGTGAAGGCGCCGAGAAGACGGGGTACCAGATTGTCAGTGGGAATGAGCGGGAAAAATTCCGACTGGACTACCATACAGGTGAGGATATAGGATAGAAGCACTTTACAGGGATCTGGAGATCTGTCCCACTGAGGATTCAGTGTTCAATGGCAGGGACATTTTGGAAGAAAAAAACAGACAGTAGGAATCGAGATCTGACTTCCAGGCTAGGCGCTGAGTGAGATGATCCCTTCTCATCCACTGACATAGAGAGAGGAGAAGGAGAAGGAATGAGCAAGGAGAAAGAATGAGAAAAGAGACAGATGGAAAGGAGGAGGGATAAAGGAAAGGCAGAGGAGAGAGAGTTAGAAAGGAGGATGGAGGAAAAGAAGATCAGAGGGAAAATGGAAGAAGAAAGTTAGGGAAGAAAAAGAAAGGGTCAAGGGAGAGGCAAAGGAAAGGAAAGAGAAATTCCAGGCACGGGTGTCATAGGGCTAGATAGCCCTTGGGTGTAGGAGGAGATCAGATCCCTCCTTCAGCCCTAGCCCAGTGTTTCTCAGCCATCCTTTGTCACTGATCATCATCTCTGCTGATGTGAGAGCTTCTTGCCAGGCTGTTGTTTTCCTTCCGTGTGCGCAGCCAATGGATGGTAGTAATTCAAAAGTTGGAGCACTACCTTCCCCTCCCTTCTAGGGCTGTTCCCAGCACTAATATGACTTTGTTGTCAGATCAATGAGAAAGTGAGCATAAGGAAGTGAGGGCAAATGTATCTGGTTGAGGAAAAGTTAGAGATAAGAGGGAATTGGGGGAGAGGAGGTGAGAGATGGAAATCAGCAGTTTCCTTTGAAGAGAAGTTTCAGACTACAGAACATTTCCCAACCCATGCAGGCCTCTGTAGGTGTCATTCAGGTACAGATTGGGCACAGCCAAGAGTGGAGAGGGGGTCCTTTTGTTTAAAGGAACATAGTTTTAGAGCAGCAAGATCCTTTATCCCAACTACCTCTCCCCACCATTTTACTGATGAGGAAATGTGTCCCAGAGAGGTAAATGACTTGCCCAGTCTTAGCCAGGTAGTAAGTGATAATGAAAATTAAAAAAAAAAAAACAGAGCCTCTTGTCTCCAAATCTAATGTTCATACCACAGTATCATGCTCCCCTGATGCCACAGCTATTGTTTACCCATCCCTATCCCGGGGGAAAGGTGAGAAGCTATTTTGTGGGGCATGGAGAGGCTGTGCCCCAGGCCAGAGAGGTTCTGGCTGGCTCCCTAAGGAAATAAGTGGCCCCTTGGCTTCATATTGTGTTTTCTTATCCTAAAGAGGGTGAGGAAGAGGCTTGGGGTGGGGGGAGAAGGAGGAAAGATTTCTGGGACTTTGAGAGGAGAGGAAAGGAGGCAACTCTCTTGTAGGCTTGGGACAATTTCTTGGCAGGCCTGATTGCCTTCTTAGCTATAGGATCTTCTGGGAACAGAGCCATGAGGGATGTGTGTGGAGGAGCAGGTTAGAACAGGAAAGTAAGTGAGGAGCCTTCTGTCTACATTTAATGGTGGTGGTGGTGGTGAAATTGGGGGGATGGGCAGAGAAAGGGTACATTGGTCTATTAACTCTTGTTAGTCCCCCTCAAAGAAATGGGGTTGAGGGACTGAGGAAAATGAAAAACGGACATCTGGCAGCTCCTCACTCAAGTCTGGCCTCTTAGCTTCTTCCCCTGCTCTTCTTTAGGAGCACCAAGATTCTTGTTGCTCTCCTGCAGCTTGAACTTGGGGCCCCTCCTAACACTTCGATATTGATTGTCGAATGCTCTAACCTTTTTTGTTGTATAAAGCTGTGCTGGGTATTATCACAGGGTGACAGACAAAGAAACAGTCCCTCCATGAAGGAGCTCACAATCTACTCTATGCTAAGATTCCGAAATCATTCCGCTGGTTAGGCGAGACACATTCATCTTTCCATAGGAATGCTACCCAGATACCCTCCCATCTCCACTGTATGTCTCACTTTTTTACCCCTGCTATATATGTATGTGTGCTATTTTTATTATTAATTATTATTAATAATTAACCATTATTTATTATTAATGCTGTCACCACATCAGAGAGATTAAAGGGTTTTCTTTCCAGGGCACACAGTCTGTCTTAGCTAACCATTTAGAGTTTATATTCCATATTAACTTGAAAAGGAATCTCAGAGTGTAATCAGTTGTGCTCAAACAATTTATGTGTTCCCCAAAATGAGTGTGCTATGCAAAATTGTCCAATAAAAACCATAGGACTTATGGGAAAATGGTGTTGGGGCACAATCCATCAATGACATAAAAAAAGATAAGAACCTAATAAAAATGGTAGCACAGTTTTATTCATGTTAAATGGTTAAAAAATACTTAAATAGGGAATAGGTAGGTGGCTCAGTGGATAGAGGACCAGCCTCAGAAACAGGATGCCTTAGGTGCAAATCTGGCCTCAGACACTCCTTGGTAGTGTGACCCTGGGCAAATCACTTGATATCCACTGTGTAGCCTTTATCACTCTTTTGCCTTGGAATCAATGCTTAGTGTTGATTTTAAGACAGAAGGTAAAGGTTTAAAAAAAGAAAAGAAACCCTTAAATACTAAAATAGCATTTTATTTTATTTTAAGTGTTTAATTTAGTAGTAATTAAATAGTAGCTATGTCTGCAGTCTTTAGTTGTTGCTCATCCTTGCCTGCACCCCAAGCATGTTGGGCAGGTTGAAATTCTGGGCTTGTGGGAGGACAAGGAAGAAGGTGCTCAGGGTAGAAGGGTGGCTTGCTCCTTCCCCCACCCACATTTCATAGCTCCAATTGCATTGGAAGATAGTTGGTATGAAACTTTACCTTGACAGAGACTCAAAGTTTACTTGTGGAAGTAGCCATTGGAAGGGTTACAGCCAATTAATTAAGTTGTGAAGTCGTGCAATTTTCTGTATCCTTGCTATTTTCTGGAGAAGAAATGTA
This sequence comes from Gracilinanus agilis, assembly GCF_016433145.1. Lineage (NCBI taxonomy): Eukaryota > Metazoa > Chordata > Mammalia > Didelphimorphia > Didelphidae > Gracilinanus > Gracilinanus agilis. The sequence goes on along the minus strand of NC_058136.1, from coordinate 407,873 downwards.
CAGAAGCAAACTCAAAATTTGTGTAATACATAAAATGTCCCCAAATATATTGATCACTTTGGAACAAATTCATGTTTTTAAAACACACATTAGAACAGAATTGATTGTATGATCTTTCTCCACATACGACATGAAAGGATGAAACTAGCCCTCGATTCTATAGTCAAGGTACTTCCTAGCACTGGCCATTCTATGGTTCTAAAAGGCACAGCTACTTAAATCAGTCACAGAGTCCAACTTTGCATGCCACGACATATGTCTGGCTCTCAGTTCCAGTCTTACCCTTTTGGTGATTTCTCTTAGCCTCTAATACTTGAGAGATGGCTTTCTTTTTGGCTGGGCTTTTTTCCAGTGGTCGCTTCACTGCCCTGAATCCTTCATTCAGAAATCTTTCCACAAGTACCCCTTCTCTAGTCCCTCCTTACCTCAGATAAAATTCTATAATAGATTCCTCTTTCTTGACATTTTATCATGTGCTTTTCCTATTTCTTTTTTAAGTTAATTTAATTCTTTTGGTTACATTTTGAGTTCCAAATTGCTTCCCTCCTTCTCTCTCAACCCTGCATTAGGAAAGGCCATTATCTGATATATATATATATATATATATATATATATATATATATATAT
>NC_058136.1:383948-406907 GCF_016433145.1 Gracilinanus agilis | reverse complement strand
ATATATATATATATATATATATATATATATATATATATATATGGAATCATACATCATATACTTTCATATATTAGTTCTTTCTCTGGAAGTGAAGAGCATTTCCATAAGTCCTATATAATTGACTTGAATAGTCATATTCTTTAGAATAACTGAGTCATTTACTCCAGTTACTCTTTGAACAGCTTTCCCTGTTTCTAAGACCATTCTTTGTCTCCTCATCTATTCCCCACCCCGCCAATTCATACTTTCTGGCCTTCAGTTTGTAAAGAATCCTAGACTTTCAGAGTTGGAAGGCACCTCAGAGGTCCTAGTCTAACCTGTCCGGAGGCGAGAATCCCACTGATAACATCCTGGTGAGTGGTCTTCTAGCTTCCAGTTTAAAACCTCCATATAATTGGGAACTCATAATCTAATGAGGAGACCGATCCCATTTTTGGATGCTTTATAACATGTAGTCATATTTAACCACTGGGGATGTTGTAGGCCATTTCCCTGATTTTGTTCAACAATAGGGATCAAAGCAGCTAGCTTCAGAATGAAGGATGCCATTTGTAGGGCAATGAAGCCTCTGAGAGAAATAACTAGATCCCAAAGAGAGAAATACTGAGATCCCGAAGAAAGAAGGACAGACCATGCCAGTGTGGTGATATATGTGTAAATTTATTTTTTAATTAGTTTGTTACATTAAAATTCTCAGGTAACTCCCTCTCTTCTTCCTCTCCCCACATTTGAGGAGGCATCTTTTAACAAGAATATATATGTAAATGTATATATAAAACTGTCTTGCTTATTTCTGTTTATTAGTTCTTTTCCTGAAGGTGGACGCATACAAGCCATTCTTCAAACAATATTTCTGTTGCTGTACATAGTGTTCTCTTGGTTCTGCTCATTTCACTCTTCATAATTAATGCAGGTGTTTCCATGTTTCTAAAAAAATTAACCTGCTTGGGGGCAGCTAGGTGTCTTGATGGATTGAAAGCCAACCCTAGAAAGGAGAGGTCCTGGGTTCAAATGTGGCTTCAGAAACTTCCTAGCTGTCACTTAACCCTTGCCTTGTATTTACTATTTACTACTCTTCTGCCTCGGAACCAAAACACAATCTTGATCCTAAGATGGAAAGTAAGGGTTTAAAAAAATTAACCTGCTCATCATTTTTTTTACAGCATAGAAGTATTCTATCACAAACATATGCCACAACTTGTTTAGTCATTCCCCAATTGATGGGCATCCCCTCAATTTCCAGTTCTTTGCCACCATTGGGGGAGCTGCTCTAAAGATTTTAGAACATATAGATTCTTTTCTTTTTCCCTTGATCACCTTAGGAAATAAACCTAAAAGTGACATTGCCGGGTTAAAAGATGTATATAGTTTTAGAAATCATTGGGCATAATTTCAGATTGCTCTCCAAAATGGATGGATCAATCTACAGTTCCATCAATGGTGTGTTAGTGTTCCCATTTTTCCACATCCTCGCCAACATTTATCAATTTGCTGTTTTATCATTTTAGCCCCATAAGATCAAGAGTGAAATAAAAATGGCTGTGACCGCCAATATTATTTAATGCTGTGTTAGAAGTGCTAACAATAGCAATAAGAGAAGAAAAATGAATTGGGCAAAGAGGTAATAAAATGATCACTTTTTGCAGACAATATGATGGTACATATGGAAAATTCTAGAGATTTGGCTAAAAAATTTGTTGAAACTATCAAAATTTGAGCAAAGTAGCAGAATATAAAATAAATCCACATAAATCATAAGCATTTGTGTGTTTATAAATTCATTAGTGTTTATTAGCTGAATTGGGGGAATTGACTTATAGAAGGCCAGCCCTGAGCAGCAGCTGGACAGTTATGGGCCCTGTACTTGCCCTGACCAGGTCGAGTATTTTATAGAAACAGAACAAAGAAGACATAGAGCTAGGGACGGCCCATGGTCACATACAAATTTTTCCAGGAGTTTCTCTTGCTGTTTACATTTACTCAAGGTAGTTTAATATTCTCTCTGGAGTCATAGATCACATTCTCATACTTTGACTCCCACTGTACAACTAGGGAGTGCAGTGGATAAGACGCAGGGCCTAGGGTCAGGAAGATTCATCTTCTTGACTTGCCTCAGACAATTACAAGCTGTGTGACCCTTGGCAAGTCACTTTACCTCTGTTTGACTGAGTTTCCTCATCTATAAAATGGGGCAAATAGGGATCAGCTAGGGGGCTCAATGGATTGAGAGCCAGCCCTAGAAAGGAGAGGTCCTGGGTTCAAATCTGGCCTCAGACACTGCCCAGCTGTGTGACCCTGGGCAAGTCACTTAAACCCCATAGCCTAGCCCTTAACACTCTTCTGCCTTGGAACCAATACACAGTATTGATTCTAAGATGGAAAGGTTTAAAAAATAAATTAATTAAGTGGGGCAAATAAAAGCACCTAACTATGAGGATTGTTATGTGGATCAAATGAGATGATAATTGCAAAATGCTTAGCATAGTATCTGACACATATTATTATTTTTTTCTATTATTTATTTATTTCTATTTTATTTATCACTTCATTTATTTATTTACTTATTCATTCATTCATTCATTTATTTATATTTAATTTTTATTATTATTCCTGACAATACCTTGACGCTTTATCATGGGTGCTTCACATAATACCAAAAGGCTTGGGAAGGGGAGATACCTGCCTGGAAAAGGAGGTGGACCAGCCATCTAGAAAGAGTAAGCAATAACAGATAGACAGATCGCTTGCTTGACTGCTGCCTACATCATGTTAAAGGACTTTGAGGGGAGCAGCTGGGTGGCTCAGTGTATTGAGAGCCAAGCCCTGAGACAGGGGGTCCTGGGTTCAATTGTAGCCTCAGACACTTCCCAGCTGTGTGTCCCTGGGCAAGTCACTTCACCCCCATTTCCTAGCCCTTACCACCCTTCTGTCTTGGAACTAGTACACAGTATTGGTCTAAGATGGAAAGAAAAGAAAACAAACAAAACAAACAAAAACAAATAAAAAAGGACTTTGAAGAAGTTTCTCCCTTTGAAGGACTTAGAGGAAGTTTTGGACAAGCACCTTCCAGCCGTCTCATCTGTAAAATGGGGAAATATCCTCTGAAAGTCTTCCAAGTTGGGAGAGATACACCTATATGTAGACCGCTTATTTGAAGCTAGCAGGGGAACAGTTAGAGTGACCTCCTGAAGACCCTTTGCATCTACACGTCGCTGGTCTGGACTGGAGAGGGGAATCCCTCCCTTGCTTCTGTGTAATTCCACTTGTCCCATCACTCTTGTTTCCTCTTGTCCTTCAACAGGGATCCTGTACGTCAATGGGAGCCTGGACTTCGAAACCGGTCAAGAGTACTACTTGTCCATCGAGTGCAGCCGAAAGGGCTCCCCATCCCTCAACGATGGGACCATGGTCGTAGTCAACGTTACTGATGTCAATGACCATCCGCCCAAGTTTTCCCAGGATCTGTACAGTGTAGAGGTTAAGGAGGACGCGGCTGTGGGCGAGACCATCCTCACGGTAAGCCCACTCTCCCCTCCTGACCGCTGACCTCGGAGGCATAGGCTTGGGGCATCACCTCAGAGGGCAAGATCAGGAGATGGGACTGGCCTTGGTGGCAGGTCTCAGGGTCTTTGGTCCATGCCTGGCTCTTTGTGGGCTCTGGCACCATCTTTGCATTGGTCCTCCCAACACCAACCTGACTCTGAAGTTCAAAGCACCAGGAAGTGAGTGAGTGAATAAGTAAGTAAGTGAGGGAGTGAGTAAGTAAGTAAGTAAGAGGGCAAGGGTGGTGATGGTCGGTAGGGAAAGGGGAGAAACAAGAGGCAGACATAAAAGGGCAATGGGACCTTCTGGGCAGAAATGGGTGGTCCTGGGCAAGTCACAACCTCTCTCAGCCTCAGTGAAGTGCATCAACTTCACAATGTTGTTTTTCGAGATGACAGAGGTAAAGCCTTTTTAAACCCTGGCATGCTACACAAGTGCTAGCTACTGAGAGACTACGTGTGTATATGGCTGTATAACTTGTAATTAGTGTCATCCATCTGTACTTGTATATACACAATAGCTACCAGGATACAAGAAGAACAGGTAGGAGTACAATGCTTCATGAGATAATAATGAATGATTTATTATTTATAAAATACTTCCTCACAGTACTCCCTATCAGGGCAATTAGTATCCCCACTTTACAGATGAAGAAACTGAGGCTCCAGGAGGTTAAATGTGGCTTACCCATAGTCAAAGGGTCAGCAAGAAATGGATTCAAGACTTGAACCCAGGTCTTCTGTTGCCTAGTCTGGAGGTTTCTTCCCCCTTGTATGAGGACTATATTAGCCAATAGTTTCAGTGCCTAGGGACCACAGAATATTTTTCAATTATGCACTAAAAATAATTGTATTATGTAAACACCAGATCTTTTCTTGAAAGTTGTGTATTTGAACATGTGTAGCAAGGCTGTAAGAAACCTAACTACACAAAGAGCCATTAGATCTATTTTCATGAAATGAAATGAAATAAATTGGTAGTGTACTAACCTTTCTTTCTTTTCAAAAAATGTTTTACTGGGGGGCAGCTCGGGGGCTCAATGAATTGAGAGTCAGGCCTAGAGACAGGAGATCCCGGGTTCAAATTCGGTCTTAAACACATCCTAGCTGTGTGACCCTGGGCAAGTCACTTAGCCCCCATTACCTAACCCTCATCACTCTTCTGCCTTGGAACCAATACACTGTATTGAATCTAAGATGGAAAGTAAAGATTTAAAAAAAATGTTTTACCAGTCCTTTTTAACATTTATGACTGATTGTTGAAGTTGGCCTAGAAGGAAAAAGAAATCCTAGCTAGGCATTCCATAGCAATGTTCTTTTTCTTGCTTTAAATATAAATACATATATGTGTATTTGTATATATATAGATAGATTGATAAATAGGTATATAAAAATTATTATTCTTAACTTACCCCCATTTAATATATTTACATATATACAGCAGAATACAAAAGGATCATATATAGAATTTTATTTCCATACGGCTTACTTTTTCAGAGTTTATAGTAAATTCAAAAGGTTTCAAAAAACCAAAACTAAACATTGATGACTAGAGTAGCTAGGTAGCACAGTGGTTGGAGTACCAGGTCTGGAATCGGGAGGACCTGGGTTCCAATCTGACCTCAGACATTTTCTAGCTATGTGAGCCTGGGTAAGTCGTTAATGCTCTTTGCCTCTCTTCTGCCTTAGAATTTCTATGCTACTAAGACAAAAGGTACAGGCTTTTATAAAAGTAAAAAATAAACATTGATGACATGGCTCATTAACTGCTTCTCCTCCCCATAAAACCCTCCCTTATAACAAAAGAAGAGAGTTAAGAAGAACAAACAGACACTGATCATACGTCATCACATATTCGTTCCATGCTTGTAGTCCCTGCCTCTGCACCGAGAGGAGGGAGGGAGACATTGCTCATTTGGAGTCAAGGCTGACTGTGGCATGGATGAGAGTTCTGAGGTCCTTTGCTTTTGCTTTCACATTATTTCCCATTATTATGCCCATCGTAGATATTATTCTTTTGATTCTAATTAAGACGGCATCAATTCGTACAAATCTTCCCAAGTCCCTTTATGTTCATGATGCCCATCGTTTCCTACAGTGAAGTACTGCATCATAGCCATGTACCACAGTAGCTGAGTGTCCTCTTTGTTTCCAGATTTTTGGAAGTGCTGCTATAAACATTTTGGTACATACATTCATACATACATACATACATACATACATGCATGCACGCACACATTATCATACATATGTATATATGTGTGTAGATGTGTTATTGGTATATGTACATTGGAATATAGACATGTATAACACTAAATATTTTATACGTGTGTATATCTGTATTTATGCATAAATAATTAGTCATTTTTTCTAGCTTAACTTCAAAATGTTTTCTAGAACACCAACTGACCTGTCAACCAATAGTGTATTAGTATATCTGTCTTCCCATAGCCCTGTGAGAAGGGAATTTGTGTTTTGACTTAATTAATCAGGGATTTGAACTTCCCTTCCCTTTGTTTTAAATTTAAGTCAATTAGTGACTGTTAAAATCAGAAACTTGAAGACTCTTTATCCTGGATTACAAGTACAAACACACCCTGGGAGACAGGAAATTGATCCCACAGGCATTGCCCCCTGGGTGGTGCCAGGCAAATTGAGGAACTGTGATTGGTTTCTGGGAGGTGATGTGGGAGAGCTAGTGATTGAAGAAAACTGCTTATAAGTGGAGACCCAGCAGGAGGGAGAGGACTGAGACTCAGATTCAGATACAGGCTCTGGCTGGAGACAAACTCTGACATTGGTGACTTTTATTGAATACAGACTCTAGGGTGTTAGGCTAGGCAATTTTCTATCTTCTTCCTATGTTTCCATTTTAATTAAATTAAATTGTTAAAGCTACTAACAGCCTTATAAATTTAATTTTAAATTGACAACCACTCTTTTAACTATTACAGCCCTCAAACATCAGTTACTTCCATGGAGAGGAGCTTTTCAAGATTTTTTCATTATTCAGTCAGACACTTTAAAAATGGCATCCACCAAAGAACTATGGAATGGATGTGCCTAGGACCCATGGGGAGCTTAATCCAGCCCTGAGTTGTACCATTCTAGGAGGATTCACATGGTATTATAGGCTAGGTCCAACTCAGGCCCATCTAGTACTTCAGGCTCAAACTTGGAAGGAAATGGGCCATTTGTAGACCATCTAACAGGTAATAAAGGGTCTTTCTTCAGCTACTGAGAGGAGAGGATCCTCAACAAAGCTATGACACTGAGTTAAGCAGACTCAGCCCCAGTCACGTCCATATAGAAACTTGTTTGGTTAGAAAGTTGAGTTGACTCACACAGCCAGGGGACATCCTTCAAATCTGAAGGACTTTACCTCCTCTAGGACTGGCCTTTTATAACCAGTGTGACTGGGAGACCATATCAAAGGCTTGAGACTTAGAAGCCTGGGACAATCAAGTCTCAGGAATAGTGTCCTACCCTAGCTTCCATGGCAGGGGCTTAGGAAGAGGAAACGGAAAGGAATGTGTAGATTCTATAGTGCCTGCTATGTGCCAGACACTCTGCTAAGAGCTTAACAAATACTCTTTCACTTGATCTTCACAAAAACTCTGAAAGATAGACACTGTTATGATCTCCATTTTATAGTTGAGGGAACTGAGGCAACCAGAGGTGTAGTGACTTGCCCAGGGTTACACAGTTAGTAAGTGCTGGAGGGAAGTTTTGAAATTAGGTCTTCCTAACTCCAGGTCCATCACTCTATTTATACTGTACCACCAGCTGCCTTGGGTGACTGGGAAGCCATGCTAATGGCTTGATCCTCTCTTAGCCCCCAAGACCCATCAGATCTCAGGGACAGATTCCCTTATAGGAAAGGGAAAAAACCCAACTATCCTAGTTTACATGTCTGATATGTTCCTACTACATATGGGGACTAACTAGTAAGGAAGCTTTCATTCACGTGAAGCCCTTTGGTGCAAAATGGTAGTGTAGTTTAGTGGGAAGGGCTGAGTAATTGGTGTCAGAAGATCTGAGTTAGAATCTCAGCTGAGCTCCTTACTATGTGTTTAATTTTGGAAAGCTGCTTCTGCGTTCTTGAGCCTCAGTTTCCCCAGATGTAAAATGTAAAGTAATTTGAGGGTAAGAATGATTTTGGAGGCAATAAAAAACAAAAGATCTGAGTTCAAATTCTGCTTTGCCATTTATTAGCTGAGTGACCAAATCACCTAACTATTCTGGGCCTCAGTTTTCATATATGTACAATGTAAGAATTAATTAGGTATTAATTAGTTCATTAGATTAATTAAAGAATAGGTTCTGCTTAGAAGAAGGGTTTCCAGCTTAGGGAAAGAGTTTTAAAGTTTACCTTAAGAGAGAGAAGAATATTCAAAGGGTTCCTTAAGAAGAATTCCCAGAAACACCTAGGAAAGGACTGTTGGAAAAACGGATCATTCTCTGGGGCTTCCTCACTGGGAGTAGGCGTCTAGGGAGTTGGTTCTTATCAGTCTTTGAAGATTTTGGTGGGAGATAGCTTTGGAAAACATCTTTATATCTGAGAAGATTGTGAGAGTAATTCAACTGAATAGTGAGTGGCTGAGGCTGTTCCCTGGAACACCACAGAGGGCAGCAGAGAGCAGTATCTGTGAAACCTGTCAGCAGTTGAATCTCTGAGGCTGGGCAGTTACCTTCAATCTGTCAATATCTAATATATAAGTGAAGAAGTTTAAGGAGATTTATAAGTAGATTAGCTTAGCAAGTTTGATATTATATTTGTTAGATAGTAAGGGAGTCAAGTTAGGCTTGATTTTCATCAGGCACGAAGAAGTCCTGTGAGGGTCAGAGGGGTTCAGGGTTCAGTTAGAAATCTTAGTTTTAGGGTAATATATCTCCTAATCAATTTATATTTCCTTATTCTGTCCCTGATACTTCTCATAGTTATTAATAAATAGATTTTGTAATCATCTGTCTCCAGCCAGTTTCATCTACTGCCAGAACCAGCTAGGCCCCAACAGCTTTAGTGGAATCTGTACCACCTAATCAATACCAACTGACAATTAACTGGCCATAATCAATATTAAGATCAAATATAATCACAACAACGATGAAGACGTTAGAACAGATGATTGCCAAGCTCCCTTTGAGTTTCAAAACCTATGATCTTATTATACCTAAATAATCTCTAAGATCTCCTCCAATCCCAAGATTCTATGATCTTTTCTAATTTAGTTTAAAAAACTATATGCTGGTTTCTGTTGCTAGACTTCAGTATCTTATGACAACCTCTCTCAATGATTTGGAAACTCCAGAAGTTTATTTTTGCTCTCTTTCCCTTAGTGAGTTCAGTGGTGAGGGAAAACAGGGACTGAGTAAGTGGCAAGATAAGTTTTGGAATCAACCTCAGAAAGTGCAACGGAATTCAGAGGGTGAACATTTGTACAGCATTTCATTCTGAAAAGTGTTTTGCATATATTGGTTCATTTGAGCCTCATACAACTTTGTGAGGTAGGTACTACTATTATTATTATTTTACAGATGAGGAAACTGAGACATAGAAAAGTTAGGTGACTTTGCCCAAGGTTGCACTGTTAGTAAGAATTAAGTTTAGGATTCACTATCCCATGAAGCGTCTTCAATTGACAAGGGCCATATCCCTTCAAGGATTTGGGGGAGTTTTAGGGAGTTTGGGGAGAATGGCAGCCCCAACCTTTATAATCCAGGGCAGTGGAATGTGGTCAGTCTCTTCCTTCCTAGAAGGTCATTCCTCTTTTATAGGTATCAGCAGTTGATGGGGATGGACCCCTAAACAGTGCCATTACCTACAGCCTAGTGGCAGGGGACCAACTGGGCCACTTCACCATTCATCCTAAGAAAGGAGAACTCCAAATTGCCAAGCACCTGGACTGGGAGGAGGTGAGTCCCATGGTGCAATAGACCACTTGGGGAAACTGAAAAAAGAGTTATTACCATTATACTTTCTGAGTTAGGCTATAAAAGTAACAGGACTGGGGCCAGTGCTTTTGATCCCTGAAATCAAGGCCATGCTCAATTCATCATCATGCCTCTTAGGAATGCTAATGTGGAGATATTGGGATAGACTAAATGATCTCTAAGGAGATCTCTCCTTTGATGGAATCACCAAATGATCCTGATGAAGCCCCATATTCCAGGTGCTCTGGGTTCCAGTTCTGGGAGTCTACCCAGCATGAAGGTCCCAGAAGCTGGTCCCCTCTATATATAGTTAAATCCTTTCCTTTTAAAAAAATGTAAAAAGAGCACTCATCAAGGCATCCTTCCCCACTGCTGACATCCTCTATTCCATACCTGCATTGAACCAGACTTCCAGCTACTCCCTGACGCTTCGGGCCACAGATAACGGGCAGCCAGTACTGTACCAGGATGCTGTTGTGAACGTGGAGGTGGCAGATGTTAATGACAACCCGCCTCGCTTCTTCCAGCTGAACTATAGTATTGTGGTCCAGGTAAAGATGAACTTCTGAGTTACCCTGAGCCAAGAACCTCCATCAGCCTCAGCTCCTAGGAGAAGCACAGGATTTCTGACCTGGAAGACTTCTCTGAGGTCATTCTCTAACCCTTCCCTATCTGAAGCAGGAGTCAATCCCTTAGAGTTGTGTTGACAAACCTATGGCATGCGTGCCAGAGAGGGGCTGTTCCTCTCCTCCTCCTCACTGCACCTGAGGACATTTTTCATATCACCCACCCTTCTGCCTAGCAGCCCAATAGGAGTGCTTCCCCCTCCCTTGTCTGGGATAAGGGGGCAGCTCACATGCAGTGAGAGGCTTGCAGTTTGAGCACTTGGTCTCTAAAAGGCTCACCATCACTGGGTCCTGCTGTAAAGACCTCCAATAATGGGAATTTACTGCTACTTCTCAATGTCTTAGTGGAACCCTTCCCACTTTTGGACAGATCTAATCATTAGGATATGAAGCTGAAATCTGTCTCCCTGCATTCTCCCCCATTGCTCCTACTTTTTGCCCTCTGAGATAAAAATAAATGGAGTCAATTTATTCATATGACAGGTCTTCAGTTTACTGAAGACAAGGATGATGTTCCCCTTAAGTTTTCTCTTCTTAAGTGAAATATTAACTTTCCCTCTCTCCCTGCCTTCCTCTTCCCCCACATTGTCCCTATATTACTCATTGTTTGCCCTCTGGTAAGTCACTTCCCCTATCTGAGCCTTTCTTATAAAATAAGGGAGTAAACATTTTTACTTCTAAGATTCCTTAAAGTTTCTATGACACATACAATGAATGAATAATTATCAACTCTATTGATCTAACAGTATAATGATTAAACCCCCAACCTTCATTAGGATGCCTTACATTTCCAAGTCTCCTGTGAACTGTACCTATAAGAAGCACCTTATAAATATTCATTGTTTTACTTTATATTGTTTTATTTAAGTATTCTTTGAGCTTCTAGTAATCATAAACTCACTGACCTTTGGGCAGCCAGGAGATAGGGTCTTGGCAAGGAAGTTCCCACCCTCTTAATCATACATCTCCATCCATCTTAGGAAAATGCTCCACTTGGCAGCAGAGTCCTGGAGCTGATTCTGAGTGACCGAGATTCCACAAAGAATGGGCCACCATACTCATTCCATATCACCGAAGGCAATGATGGTTCTGCCTTTCGGGTCACAGAGGATGGATGGCTAGTGACGGCAGCAGTTTTAAACCGAAAATTCAAAGAACAGTATCTGCTTCAGATTCAGGTGAGAGTCCTTTAGGGGGATGTGTGGGTGTGTATGTGTGTATGGTTGTGTGGGTGTGTACAATCTCTATTGCTTCCCAGTGTCCTAGTGGAGCCTATTCCTTTTTTGGACAAATTTAATTGTTAATATATGAAGCTGAAATCTTCCTCTCTGCATTCTCTCCATTGCACTTACTTTTTGCCCTCTGGTGTCAGAATAAATGGGATCCTTTCTTCACACAAACAACAGGTTTTCAAACAAACAGAAGACAGGGATGATGGTGCCCTTAAGTTTTCTCTTCTTAAGATTAATCCTAGTCAGTTCCTTCAGCTGATCTTCATAGAATGTGGTGTCCCATCCCTTCGTCACCCCTCCTCTTGATGCATCCCAGTTTGTCAGTGAAATGTGATCCTTAGAACTGGATGTAGTCATCCAGATATGACCTGCCCAGATGTAGTTGTTCACTTGTGCCTGACCTTTGATGATCCCATTTAGGATTTTCTTGGCAAAGATACTGGAGCAGTTTGCTGTTTCCCTTTCTGGTTCATTTTACAGATGAGGAAAATGAGGCAATTGAGGTTAAGTCATTTAAGTGACTTGCCCAGGGTTATACAGCTAGTAAGTGCCTACGGTCAGATTTGAAATCAAGTCTTCCTGACATTGCAGAAGGAACAGAGTCTGAATAGAGATTGAGACTCACCATTCTTCACTTTATTTCCTCCTGAATTTTTCTCTAGTGTAAACAATATTTGTCTTGTTTTACAACACGGCAGAGAAATATGTATTATATGATAATATATGTATGACCTACATCATATTACCTTCCTTCTTGGGGAGGAGGGAGTGGAAAAAGAAAAAAATGGAATGAGACAGATTTCTGGACATAGCTAATATGAGAATTTGTTCCTGGATAAGCACACTTGTTACAATTTATTACATATTTGTAACAAATCACACATATTATTTATTGTTATATTACATATTATATTATATTATCTATGTATTTTAAAATGGTAACCAAAAAAAAAAAAAAAGAAACAGGTCTTACTGATTCCCCAGGCACTACGTTGCCTAGTTGCCCAGATTAAGAATAGGAGCCAAGAAAAGAAAATGCAGCCTTTAGATAACCAGGAGAGTGTGGTCAAAAGTCAAAAGGAGAGTGTGAACAGCAATGTCTGACACTGCTGAGGGGCATCACATTCAAGGAAGCCAGGTTAGAAGAACTCAGGTGGGAGTGAATGCTATGGAAGTGGCATAAATAACATTTTTAAGAAATTTGGCAGTAAAGGTAAAGTGGGAGATAATCTAGTAATTAGTTGGAGCAGAAGGGTCAAAGGTCAGCTTTCCTCAGTTTGGTTAAACTTAAGAATTCTTGTGGGTACATGTGGAGCAATAGCAAGGTGGAGAGTGAAGGTGAATGAGAGAAAAAAATGTCTGGTGGAACCCATAGGACTGCAATCAAGTACAAAAGGTGACAAGATTAACCATATGGGAGAGTTAGTGATACCTCCTTTTCTGTTACCAAGAGGGACAATGCAAAGATTGAATGAGTAAGCTGAAAAATGTTGAGAAATGTAGGAAGGCAGCTGAGGAAGCCAAAGGCAGATGAATTTTTACTGGCTAGAAATGTGAAGTTATTTGCTATAAGAATGGTGAATTGGGGCCAAAAGGAATTAGAAAAAAACACTTTAAACTGTCACTATTGCTTTTGAATAACACTAATGGTCCAGGTGAGGTTGTATAATATGTAATTGTTGTGGACAAAATGAGTTTGATTTTTCCTAATACCTTCTTAATTCTAGTGCCTTCCTTCTATTGATTATTTCTCATTTATCTTGTATATCATTTTTTTGGTACATAGTTATTGGCATTTTTGTCTCCCTTATTTGGACTATGACCTTCTTGAGAACAGAAATTGTCTTTTGTCTTCAGAGCTTGAAACTTTTGTCTTCAGTGCTACAATGAAGGATTTAATAAATGTTTCTTGACTGATTGATTTCAGGGCTTTTGTCCATCATTATTCAACAGCATGTGAGCAGGAGAGAAGAAGTTGGATGGTAGTGTGTGGAGAGGGGGATATTCAGAAATGAATAACAGCAGAAGACAAAAGGCAAGAGAGATTGCATTAGTTAGTGAGACTGGGTGGACCTTGGGGCCAAGACTGAGTATGGAGACAAGTGCAATCAGAGTTGTTAAGATGGACTGGGAGAAGAGGAATGACAGTGGTAAGAGTGAGGCGTAGGTTAACTGGGTCAATGAGAGAGTGAGTGAGGTAGAAGGAAAGAGAAGAAGTTATGGCTGGAGAATGGAATTTCAAAGTTATAGATCTGGTAAGAGGTATGTGAAGTTCTTTTTAATTTTTTTTAACTCTTACCTTCCATCTTAGAATCAATACTAAATATTGGTTCCAAGGCAGAAGAGTGGTAAGGGTAGGCAATGGAGGGTTAACTGACTTGCCCAGGGTCACACAGCTAGGCAGGGTCTGAGGCCAGATTTGAACCTAGGACCTTCTGTCTCTAGGCCTGACTCTCAATCCCACTGAGTCACCCAGTTGCCACCCAGCTGCTCCCCCCACCCCAATGTGAAGTTCTAAGAGATAATGAGATCAAAGGTGGGCCCATGCTGAGCATATTGTAGAAGTGAATGGAGAAGGAAGTCAGCTTAGAAGAAGAAATTGAGAGATTATGTAAGAGCAGAGACTATGTATTATTTATCTTTGTGTCTGTGCTAGCACAGAACAAAGGTACTTGGATGTTCAGGAAGTATTAGTTGTTTTGTTGAAAAATAAAAATAAAACTTTATTCATATATTTTCTTTTTATAGCACTTATATTTCTGAATGTATTCCTTCCCCTCCAAGAGAGTCTTCCCTTGTTATAAAGAATAAAAACGAGAAAAAAAAGAACTTGAATAGTTTAACAAAATGAATTGACCCTTCAAAAAAGTATGATATTCTGCAGTGTTCCATGCCCATAGTTTACCACTTCTGCAAAGAGAGAACTGCTTTCTTAATGTGTTCTTTTTGGACAAACTCAATCATTTAATAGTATCCAGTTTCAATTATTTTGCTGTCATTCTTTCCATTTACATCATTGAAGGCATTCTGCATATTGTTTACTTGGCTCTGGTCACATCCATCCTGTTTTGCATCGTTTCATCTAAGTCTTCCCATGCTTCTTTGCATCTGTTGTATCCATCAGATTCACTCCTAATGTGTGGCTGGTCTTTCCTGACAGGTAACAGACAGTGGAGTTCCTCCTCTCTCTTCTTCGGCTTTTGTCAATGCTCAAGTCACAGAGCAGAGTCAGTACCCACCTTCTGCTCTCCCCCTAGAGATCTTCATCACCACTGGGGAGCAGACGTTTCAGGGAGGCGTGGTGGGGAAGATTCATGCCACTGACCAGGATCCCCGTGATACTCTGACATACAGGTTAATGGAGAAAAAGCCCTTCCGTAGCCATTTTTCAGTGGGTATTGCTGATGGCAAGATCATCGCCAAGGAGGGGCTACCCCATGGCCACTATAATCTCAACATCAATGTCAGCGATGGGACCTTTGTGGCATTGGCTGGAGTCCATGTCCATGTGTGGCATGCAGCCCCAGAAGCCCAGGCTCGGGCTGTCCTACTGCAATTCCGTCATCTCTCTCCAGAGGAGTTTGTGGGTGACCACTGGCGCAACCTCCAGAGGTTCCTGGGCAGTGCCCTGGGTTTTGAACGTCAGCACATCTACCCTGTGAGCCTGCAACCTACAGAGGAGGCAGTGGGAATAGACATCCTCCTTGCCTTTGAGGAGGCTCTTGGCTCCTTCCATGAGCCCCGAAGCCTTTCAGACTCCATTGCCCGCCTGGCCAGAGAGATAGAGCACTCTGTGGGAATCCACATGACCAAAGTGGCACCTGTGGCGCTATGCCAGGGCCCAGGCTGCCAGGAGCACATCTGCACAGAGACCCTCCAGCTGGACTCGGGAGCTGTGTCCACCTATAGCACAGCCAGGATTAGCATCTTGACCCCCAAGTATAGCCTGAGACTGAACTGCTCTTGCAATGGTAAGAGACCCTCCTTCACCTTGGGGCAACACTTTGGAGTTGGCCTTATACCTCAGGATTAAATCCCAGACAATCCTTAATCTTACTCCCATTGTTGCATCTGTGTTCTAGAGATTAGACTAAGTGTTAATTGAGTGACATCCATTTGAATTTGATCATTTTTTAGTTAGTTGTTACTAGATATAAAGCACTGAGCAGGATATTGGAAGAGAGTCCTCCCATCCTAATGGAAGATAAAATTCTGGTCAGTGGATATGAGACATACAAAGATAAATGATAAAACAAGCATGTTAGAAAAGTGCATGGGGGAAGCTAGGTGGCTTAGTGAATTGACAACCAGGCTCTGAGACAGGAGTTCCTGGGTTCAAATCTGGCCTCAGATACTTCTAGCTGTGTGACCCTGGGCAAGTCACTTAACCCCCATGCCTGGCTCTTACTGCTCTTCTGTCTTGGAACCAATACAGTATTACTCTGAGATGGAAGATAAGGGTTTTAATTTTTAAAAGATAAAGAAAAGTACAGAATGTAGCACTATGTGGGGGTTTAGACTAAGAAGGGAAAAGTTCTTACCTTTGGGGAGAATCAGAAAAAACTACTTTGGTGAAGGCGGCATTTGAGTTGGACTTTTAAGGATGGCTAGAAATTGAAGAAAGCAAAGAATGGGATGAAGACATTCCAGGTAGAGGGAACAGTGTGAGCAAAGGCATGAATACAGGAAAAACTGGTGATATATAGAGTAGGATAGTCCTGTGCTCTATTGAAACTGCTCTCACCAAAGCTGCCAATAATCTACTCAAGCCCATAGCCTTTTTTTTTTTTAAATAACCCTTACCTTCTGTCTTGGAATTGATCCTAAGTATTGTGTGGGTGCCTCATCCCTATTACTTCTCACTCTTTTCCTTAGTGATCTCATCTGCTCCCTTGGGTTCAATGATCTCTGTACAGACAACCTCCAAATCATATATTTAGCTCTAATTGCTCCCCTGAGCTCTATCAGCCAGAAGCCCTGCTGGATATCCCATTGGCATCTCATACTCAATATGTCCAAAAATTTGTCTATGTATCTTCCAGTCCCAGCATGGAGAGTTATGGTGCTGAGGTAGAATTGGTAACAGATTAATTGGGGAAAGGGGGAAGGGACATGAGGAAGAGAAAGAGATCAGTGATAACTCCCAGCCTAGGCATCTGGGAAGATAGTGGCAATTTAAATAGAAATGGAGACAGGAGGAGGGAGGGTGGATATTTTGAAGGGGGAAAGTTGAATAGTTCCATTTGAGACATGTTGAATTTTAAGTGCCAGTGGATTATCTGAGTGAAGATATCTAGCTGGCGATTGGAAATATGGCACTAGAGCTCAGGGGAAAGGGTATGGGTTGAGATATAGCTTTAAGAGTACTCTAAAATCTATGAAGGTGAATCCATGGGAGTGAGATCACCCAGGAAAAAAATTATGGAGAAAGAGAAGACCAAGTTATAGAACGCTAGAGAAGAACTCTCTCTAAGGATTGGGAAGGAGATGAGAAACAAGCAAAGGATATAAAATCGAGTGGCTAATGAGATAAGAGAGAATCAGGAGAAAAGATGTTTCTAAAAGAGGGGAAGAAAATCATAGAGAGGTGTTAGGAAGGATGAATGCAGAAAATGTCCTCGGATCTGCTGTTTAGGACATTGATGAGAGCAATTTTAGTTCAATGGTAGTAATGGAAGTTAACTTACAGGAGTCTGAGGAGAGATACAGAGGTGATAAAATGGAGGCAGCAAGTGTAGGCATTTTTTTCCCTGTAGAAAAGGCCATAGTGCTGTGCTAATATAGAATGCTTTTCTCTAACCACAGTCCCTGTTTCTGAAGACTTGCTATGAAACGCCCCCTCAAACAGCCCCTCCTCGAGCTTTGGTCCATGCCTATGCTCCTCAGCCCTAGTATGAGCCCAAACTGGTCCCAGAGAAAGCCAGAAACTAACAGGGGTCCCTACTTCCCTGAGGGAAGAAAAAAAAATGTCCTGATTCACCTGACTGGGATAAGGTAACAAAGCTTGTTATTGCAGACACAGCCACCAGGTTCGGAAGTCAGAGCTCAATGCGGTACCAACACCCTTTTGCCCAGGACTGGCATATACGTTTCCAGCTGAAAACTCAACAGCCTCATGCCTCGTTATTATTTCTCAATTGGTCTACAGTGGTCTTCTTGGAGGTAAGAGCTTATTTTTGTGGAGTAAGGGGAGAAGGGGCCTGTCCTGATGAGCTATTAGCTTTCTGGCAAAGGGATCCTTAAAGACTGTTAGAGTTAAAAGAGTTAATTAAAACATAGGCCATGAGAGTTAGAAGGGACTTTAGGGGCAGCTAGGGGGCACAGTAGATAGAGCACCAGGCCTGGAGATGGGAGGACCTGGGTTCCTAGACTTCCTAGCTGTATGACCCTGGGCAAGTCATTTAACCCCATCTGCCTACCTCTTACCCTTGCCTTACAGATACTACTAAGAAAAGTAAGGTTTGTTTTTTTTTAAACAAAACTTTAGAATGGAAAATGCAGTATCATGAATGGAGGGGATTCAGAGTCCAGCGTGTATGAGCTAGAAAATGGCTCCAATATAATCTCATTCAACCATCTCACTGTGCAGCAAAGGAAACTGAGGCCTAGAGAAACTAAGGGACTAGCTCAAGAGCCCCCAGAGAGTGAGAGCTGAGTCTTGTACAAAGGTCTTCTATCTCCTAATCTAGGGTTCTTTGTGCTTTACCATGACACCTACTTAGGAGAAATAAACTCAGATACTATTTTATTGTTGTTCAGTTCTGTTTGACTCTTAGTGACCCCATAGTTGGGTTTTTCTTGGCAAAGATACCGAAGCGATTTGGCATTTCCTTCTCATGCTATTTTACAGATGAGGAAACAGAGGCAAAGAGGGTCTTTGCCCAGGGTCACACAGCTAGTGTCTGAGGCCAGATTTGAACTCAGGTCTTCCTGACTCCAGGCCCAGCCCGGTACCCACTGTGCCACCTAGCTGCCTTTAAGATAATTAGACCATAAATAATTATTGACCCTACACAGGTGAGACCTACAATCTGGTGAGGTTACAGGGGAAACTAAATCTTGGTTCTACCTGCACAACTTATATGGTCAGTTTACGTAAGTAAACTGGTGAAGTCAACAGAGCCCATATCCCCTGGCGACTAACTTAGGTGCCCAGAGCCCAAGTTCAGACCTTTCCTCTTGAATTTCCTATGCATGTCTGCTCGCTGAACATCTTTTGTATTGTCCCATCTCTTTCCACCAAGCAAAGTACCTAACAGGGTTCTGGGTCCTGGCTTCTCAGGATGCTTCAGGATATCTGAAGCCAATTAACTGATTCACACCAAGGTATTACTGGCTGAGGGTAATAACATTTCCTGCCTGGTGGTAATTTCTTTATTTCCTTTGTTTCTTCTTGGATATGCTTTTGCTCCTCCTTTTTGCCAACCCAAATGCTATCCATTCTTCATGGCTTGGTTCCAAAGCCACTTTCTCCAGGAAGACTTCCCAATGCAAGAGACTCCTCCCTCCTTCCCTACAACTCTTTGAGCCTTTACTATCTCTTTTTATATTCCATGCCATTTTACTCAGATCTCTTGTAGTCTCATGTGTAACATTCCTGTCTCACAAAGATAAAAGCTCCTGAAGATACTTCCCTCTTCCATTGATACAGATTTCAACCCACTCATCTTCCCACCTTCCCTATCTTGCATGATTTCCATCCCATGTTTCTCCCATGAATCCTCCTCGAACGACTAACTTGGTGCTTCAAGCAATGCTTCGAGCATTCAAAAAGAGTTCACACTTATGTATATATAGGACTTTGTTTCATCCTGTTTGCTTCTTGTCCATATCTTTCCATAAAATCCTCCCCAGAGAATCAACTTAATATTCTGGAGGCCCATCTCTGGTTCCTCTGTGAACCTGGGAACTTGGGCCGTTTGATTATTCTTTTTTTAACCCTTAAAGAGTGGTAAGGGTAGGCAATGGGGGTCAAGTGACTTGCCCAGGGTCACACAGCTGGGAAGTGGCTGAGGCCGGGTTTGAACCTAGGACCTCCTGTCTCTAGGCCTGACTCTCACTCCACTGAGCTACCCAGCTGTCCCCGGTTTGATTATTCTTGCTTCTCGTTGTTGCTATATGACCAACCCACTTCCTTTTCTGGTCATACCTACCCTGTTTCTGATGTCTTTTTTTGCACTATCTTTATGCATATGCTATAGCCTGTGTACACCCACCATGAAGCATTCCATCACCCTTTGGGTTACTTGTAATTATGACTCTTCAGAAATTATGGTGTTTGATGATTTGTAGTCATATGAGATAGCACCAACAGGAGACCACTGGGTTTAAGCGGTTGGGCTTTTAAAGCAACAGGAAAGTGCTTGGGGCCATTTAATGCTATTTCTCAAATGTGGAGGGGCAACTAGGTGGATTAGTGGTTAGAGAGCCAGACCTAGAAATGAGAGGTCCTGAGTTCAAATCTGGCCTCAGACATTTCCTAGTTGTATGTCTGAGGGCAAGTCACTTAAACTCCTTTAACTAGCCCTTACTTCTCTTTTGCCTTGGAACCAATAAACACAGTATTGATTCTAAGATGGAAGGTAAGGGTTTAAAAATTTTTAAAAAGTTCATTCCTGTTACATACAAATTGGGGATATAAAATAACTTAGAAAACTAGTTAGGAAAAATCAGTTATGCCTACCCTAAGGTTTCAATCAATCAGAAAGCATTAAGCACCTATTGCAGGGGTCGGCAACGTATGGCTCTCGAGCCATATCTGGCTCTTTTGAGGGCCAGATATGACTCTTTCTGCAGGAGCCATAAAGTCAGTTTTTTTTCAGGTGCTGTTACAGGAGCGCGCACTGTGAGCACTGTACGGCTCTCACGAAATTACATTTTAAAAAATGTGGCATTTATGGCTCTCCCGGCCAAAAAGGTTGCCAACCCCTGACCTATTGTGTGCCATTTCCCTTTCAGCTCCTACTCCCAGTCCAAGGGAAATAAAGAAAGGCAATCATTCAGTCTGCTCTCTTCTCATTACATGGCTGGCTGCTATTTGCAAAGCTGAACTGGACCAGCTGTTGTTGTCCCCCCACTGATGGCTTTCTGGGTTTGCTTTGCAGCTGACTGATGGGATGCCACGTCTGGAGTACCACTGTCCAGGTGGTTTCCAAGGAAACCTCTCCTCCATGTACTTTGTGAGTGACCAAGAGTGGCATTTGGTCCTGCTGGTGGTGACAGGGACATCTATCCGTTTGCTTATTGATGGCAAGGGCAATGCCTCCGCTGTTCTCCCAGAGCATTGTTGGAGCCCTCAGTTTGGGGGAGATCTTTTTCTGGGTGGCCGTATCCGTCCTCACCTGCTTCAACAGACATCCAGGGCCTTTCGAGGGTGTGTGAATGACATCATAGTCAATGGAGAAGAACTGGAGCTGCTGTCCAATAAACAGAAGAAGGGAGCAGGCTTTCTGAAGGCGATAGCTCTCACCCAGTGCTGCCCTCAGAGCAGTGTCTGCATGCAGAACCCCTGCCTTAATGGTGGCCAGTGCTCAGAGACCTATAGGGGAGGTAAGGAGTTGCCCTCTCACTATTTTCACCTGTATATATTAGTAACCTAAATCTCCCAGGTTTCCTCTAAATAAGAGTTCTTGATATGGGGACTGTGAACTTAAATTTTTAAAATTTAGTTAAATTTTAAAATGTAAAAATCCAGTAATTATATTTTAACATAAAAGATTTGCTTTGTATTAATGAATTTTATTCTGCACATTTAAAAAACATTATCCTTGGAGAACAATCTGGAATTCTGCCCAGAGAGTTCTAAAACTGTATATACCCTTAGACCCAGCAAAACCACTATTGAGTCTATATCAAGGTGATCAAGATCAAGATGATCAAAGAAAATGGGAAAGAACTTATATGTTCTAAAACATTTATAGCAGCTCTTTTTGTGGTGGCAAAGAACTGGAAATTGAAGGGATGCCCATCAACTGGGGAGTGGATGAACAAGTTGTGGCATGTGTTGTGATGGAATACTATTCTGTCCTATGAAGTGACAAGTAGGTTAATTTAGAGAAACAGGCAAACAAAATCATGGAAAGATCTACATGAAATTATGAAAAGTAAAATGAGTAGAATCAAGAGAACAGTATATACAGCTACAGAATTAACTTTGGAAGAATAACTTATGAATGTCTACCTCCAAAGAAAGAACAGATAACTAAAATCACAAAAAACACAAAACAGATAACTAAAAACACACACAAAAAATATATACATATATTTTTTCGTCATGATGTCTTCTCTAGTATGGGGAGAAGAGAGAAACACTTGGGAATTGTAATACAACCAACAAGCAAATAAGTCAACAAAAAAATTCCTAAGGGGTCCGTAGATTTCATCAGATGGACAAAAAAGTCCAAGACACAGAGAAGACTCTTATCTAAGACCCCCTAAAAGATTAAAAGAACAGGGGTGATCTTCCTTACTGGGAAGGCTTCACTTCATAATATGTATGTTTAACTTTTCTCTCTCAGTTAATCCCTCTTATTAAGACAAAAAAAGAACATAGAATGTTAGAACTGGAAGGAACCTCCAAATATAGAATATCAAAGCTTTCAGGAACTTTAGAAAAGAAACTTAGAATGTTAAAGTTATAAGACCTGCTTTGGCAGATAGAAGGCAGGGGTCAGAAAGACCTAATTTTTTTAAACCCTTACCTTCTATCTTGGAGCCAATACTGTATATTGGCTCCAAGGCAGAAGAGTGGTAAAGGTAGGCAATGGAGGTCAAGTGACTTGCCCAGGGTCACACAGCTGGTCAGATTTGAACCTAGGACCTCCCGCCTCTAGGCCTGGCTCTCAATCCACTGAGATACCCAGCTGCCCCCAGAAAGACCTAAATTTGAATCCCTTTTCACACAGTTACTAGCTGTGTGACCTTGGGCAGGTCACTTAGCCACTATGGGCCTTAGTTTCCTCATTTTGTAAAATGAGGGTTTTGAGCTCAATGACCTCTAAGTTTCTTTTCAGCTCTAAAAAGATATAGTCTTATGGTCTAGTCAGAACTTCTTGTTTTACAAATGAGGAAACTGAGGCATAGAGAGTGGAAGTGACACATAGGAGAGGCCAAGTACAAAGTAGTAAGGGGACAAGTTCTCTGCATGTGGCCATGGCTCCATGAATCAAATGCAGAGGGAGCTCTGACTGGGAGAGGCAACATAGAGGGTTCTCAGAAGAGTCAACAGTCAGTCTTGGGCTGCTTGGCCATTGAGCCATTTCTCTCTCCATGCAGGCTATAAGTGCATGTGTCCAGCATCTTTCTCTGGGGATCACTGTGAGCTGGGCAGAGGGAGCTGTGAGTCCAGACCTTGTCTGAATGAGGGAAAGTGTCTCCTCAAGCCTGGAGGAGCCTTCTGCAGTTGCGTCTATCCATATACAGGAGACAGGTAAGGCCGGTGGAATTGGATATGCTCTCTCCCCTTTAACTCCCCAGGGAAGGGGGCTTCGGTGCCAGTCTTTGGATCCCTTGACTGGCATCAAATGCAACTTAGAGGTTGAAAGAATCTGCTGTGAGGTCAGAGGAAAATCTGTCATACTGGCCAATTCTTGTGAAATGACAGGGGTTCTTTACTGAGCCTTTGCT